>NC_060904.1:1579588-1637088 GCF_014805685.1 Silurus meridionalis
ATAAAGTATGCAGAAAGTAATTGCATGAGTGAAGAATTTTTTTAATTTTGTCTAAAGCGTGTTTTAAAGAGCATTTGGGAAAATAGTATTTTACTATTATTAAGAAAATAACAATTTTATTAACAATTTTATTTAGGCTCAAAAACAACTTAAAATTAAATATGCAGCAACACAAGTTAAGTGCGTGTGAAGATCAAAGAACAAAAAAATAATTTCCATTGCTTTTAAACTAATTACAGGCAAACCATCATAAAATAAAACTTCATTACACATCATTACCGGAAGAAGCGCAGTTCCCTCTATTCGGGATTCTCACAATTAGTGCGACTTCTGGCTTTGCATTGACTTGGAACTTTGTATTCTGGTTCATAAGTTTAGCCTGGAACAAAATTAGATTTTTCTAAAGATGTAATTCATTCTGTGCAAACCAGACAGAGCAGAGCACCAGAGCTTTCAATAAAAGCACATGTTTATTTTGCAACTTTCGATGCTTCTACTTTTCGCCATCACCACTCATGGTTGTTGCTTGGATCTGCACATGCAAGGTTACCATAGAAACATAAGTGGTTTGCCATTTATTGGTGTCGTGAAGCTTAAACACAGCGGCGCAAACACGCATTGGTCGGAACAACGTCATTTTTATTGTAAACCGACTTTTCATTTATTTTGTATTTTTTATTAAAAAAAAACTTCCTTTTTTAACATTGGATTTTGTCTCTTTTATATATATATATATATAACTTATTTGGGGTTTTTTCCTCATCCAAATCTGAAAAAGCAGTCACGTCTCGAACAGGACGGACATGACGCAAACTTTTAGTTTTTAGACGTTTCCGCAATGAAAGACGACGAGCGCCAGATTTGCCGACACTTATTAAAACCTCTGTCAATGCAACAGATGCCTCTTATTTATCAATTAGTTCTATGAAGTTTTTGGGTAATGATGAGTAAAGGAAAAGAAAGAAAAGAAAAGAAAAGAAAAGAAAAGAAAAGAAAAGAAAAGAAAAGAAAAGAAAAGAAAAGAAAAGAAAAGAAAAGAAAAGAAAAGAAAAGGAAAGGGAAGTAAAAGGAAGGGGAGATGAATGAGAGAGAGAAAGAGGGAGAGTGAGGTTGAAGCTCGTCTCTCTGGCTGTTGGGCCTCAGCAGTGCCCCGAGGCAGTGGAGACAATAACTGACACATTTCCTAAGCGGGCATAGTGATGCCCCGTCTCCTGCTCCACAGCCTGGGCCTGGACCTGATCCCCCAGAGCTCAACACACTCCTTTTATCCCCTATCCATCAGAGAGAGCTGACAGCCTGGCCCAGAGGGGCCTATACACACACACACACACACACACACACACACACACACGGCCATGCAAACGCAACCCAAACACCATCAGCGAGGCATGCTAGGTGTGCTGACATCTTTATGATAAACACAATATGCAGAAAAAACGCATATTAAAGAATACAAATGATGATTATGTCCACAGGGCACCGGGACAACACTAACCCACATGATGGATGGGTGCGCAAGAAGGTTTTATGGGTTGTGCGGGGGAAAAAATAGGCAGAAACAAAAGGAGATGAAAATTGCAAAGCAGGGAAAAGGGGAGGAAATCACTTTCAGGTTATGAAAATCACTTGACACTCGGCAAAGAGATCGGAGGAAGAGGAGAAAATAAGAATGGAAATAGGATTGCCTGGAATTATTTAAGTGGGGGAAAAAATCCGCCGTGATGAATTCCCACATATCAACCATTTGTCAAAGTAGGGAAAAAAATAACAAAAAGTACAACCCCCCTAATACCCCCACCCCACCCCTCCAGCCACCAAAAAACAGGGTCAGGGTCCGAACTGAGATGCTTGTACTGTCGAATTCTGGGCTCTGATTGGTCTGAAGGGGACTAATATATACACATCTACATTAAATACTTATAGTCTGTTGATGTAAATGTATGTTGTTTATTGTACATGGAATGAATCTCCAGTGTCAAAGATGGACATTTTTCAAATTAGGTTCAGGATGAAGGATTTTCTTGGTAGCATGAGAAGCTTAAGGTCATTAAAAACCTTAAAAAAGGTCGGTGTGGGAATGAACATTTATAGCTGCTATAACATAAGTGACAATCAGAAATAACAAACGTATAAAAGATATTGAATTATTTGATAATTGTAGTTGTTGCTAA
Organism: Silurus meridionalis; assembly: GCF_014805685.1. Classification (NCBI taxonomy): domain Eukaryota; kingdom Metazoa; phylum Chordata; class Actinopteri; order Siluriformes; family Siluridae; genus Silurus; species Silurus meridionalis. The sequence continues at coordinate 1,581,760 of NC_060904.1, forward strand.
ATTACTGTTATAAGAGGACTTAAACACTTACTTTCTTCAGAGCCTCTGTTACCATAACCCCACCCCTCAAACCGTCAGAGCATTAACAAGGACAATTTAGCAACCGAGCCATAAATTGTGCTCGTGCAGGTCTCACTTATTGCCATGCTTTAACAGTTTGAGTGAGCGAGGATGCCGAGGCGTACGCACAGGTCTTATTTACCCCATAACCCTCCCTTCCCAAACCCCATTTTACACCAACCCCCCCCCCATACATTAATGATCTTAATGATGAGGAAGGTGAACATCCTCGCAAAGTCAGGCCACCCTAATGCACCTCCGAGGCTCGGCCACCGCACTTTATGATGATGTTCCGTGCAATTAATCAAAGTGGCATTTATTGCTTATGCCAGACATATTAAATTGTTCCCTTGTCCTTTGGACTCGGGGGCTGCCGGAGCGTCATTACGAGCTCCACAATTGCTAAAGCTCATTTCCTGTTTTTGTTACAGGTCACAAATAATCTTAAAAAAATAAAATAAAATAAGGTACGTTTTTTTACTCCCCTCTCTCTCCCTGATTATAACATAAAAGTATATTGGATGCAGGAGTGACTTATTGAAATCCGAATACATATTTGAAGCATAATGTGCTGATGCAAAGAAAAAGGATCGCTAAAAAACTTCAAAGTATAACGTTTTTCTGTGTCTGATGAAGAAAATTTTCCATCTTCTCCGTTTTTCTCTCCTTCAGAGGCTCTGATTCTGGCGATGTCTTTGTCTTTTTCACAGCCGTAAAACAGCTCATTAAAGGAGAAATCATGCTCTAGTGTGGCGTGTGGTAAAACAAGCCATTAGCACACAAACAATGAGATAATATATAACCGCGCTCATAAACACGGGCAGCTGTGTTAAGTACAAAGGCTTCTGGGAGACGTGATGACAGCAGCACCTCCTACGCGTTTCTAACGCCGTACGTTCGCATCAGAAGTGTGTTTATTCAAACGTTAGCAGTAGATGCATCATGCAGATAATGCAGGGAAATAAGGTTAGGTAGTGAAATCAACATTACGGTCACCATGTCTACGTATTCTGCGTTTTATTCCGCTTATAATGCAGCATTTTGTGTAACGAGTTTACTGATCCCTCCATCTTCTACCACTGCTTCTCCAATCCCTCCATCTTCTATGACTGTTCCACTGATCAATTCATCCTCTACTACTGCTCAACTGATCCTTCCATCTTCTACCACTGCTCCACCAATCCCTCCATCTTCTACCACTATTCCACTGATCGATTCATCCTCTACTACTGCTCAACTGATCCCTCCATCTTCTACCACTGCTCCACCGATCCCTCAATCTTCTACCACTGCTCCGCTGATCCCTCCAGACCACTGTAATATATTTTGGGTGAAAAATATGCATTTGATGCAAAATTGGGAAAGTAGTAGCCCAGTGGATAAGATGTTGGACTTCTGATCAAAAGGTTGTGAGTTCAAATCCCAGCTCCAAGAGGCTTCCACAGCTGGGCCCTTGAGAAAGGCCCTTAAACCCTCAACTGCTCAGTTGTTTCAATAAAATAAAAACTAAGGCAGCTCATGACCCAACAACCCAAGGTAAAGCAAGGTGTTTGCCGTGCTTTGAGGTGGTTCTTTAGCTAGAACTGGGGCTGTAGTCAAGATCGAGAGAGTCAGTGGCAGTTTTAAATGGCAATCTGTTTTGGCAAAAAAGCCTTAAGGCCTATTTTAGACAGCTGAAGTTTCACCTACCAGCTGAAACTAACAACTCAAATCCAAGTCAACAAAGAAATGGCTTCAGAAGATGATCAAAGTTTTGCAACAGCCCAGATCTAAAACTTAACAGAAACCTGCGACTTGAAGAGGGCTGTGTGCAGAAGACCTCCTCACCATTTTATAGTTCTGCAGCATTTTTGCAAGAAAGAGAATCAACCAAAAATACAGAGTATTGAAGTACAAGCAGACGGTGCTTTAAAGAAGTGTTAGTTAAGGAGTATGCAATCAGGTTATTGATCATGTGTTTATTTATTCTGGATATTCAGGTCCAGGGTGAGAGGTTTATGGACAAAGGGTTTTCTGTAGACTGGGGTATCAGTGAAAATGCATCTTCAATGTTACATTTCAAATGCAATTTCTCCTTTTCGTTTTTCACATTTAAATATTTACATATAGGTTTGAGTGTTTAAACAGTAGACACTCATTAATAACCTTCACACACTATTAAACATGGAGCGGATGTGCAGGGATAAAAAAAAAAAAAAAAAAAAAAAAGACTTTATAGAGATCAACGCACACCAGTGATTATTTTTTCTTCCTTTTTCTTTCCGATTAGTCGGTCTCTATGAGCTAACTTGCAGCTGCAGGCTTTTGTTAGTGGGGGGGAGACAATTATTTCAGCGGGACAGTCGGTTAGTTAGTCCAGCCATCAGGGTGGCATCTGCCATCCTGCTGTGCTGCCGATTGTGCCTTATGATGAATGTTGCAATCAGGACCATCAAATCGGGGGACCCCCACTGTTTTTAATTGCCAGAACTGAGCACTGGCCCATTTGTTATTACGCCGAGGTTATTACCTCACACCGAGTGTATTAGCAGGTGAAGATAATTGATGTGAAGCACCAGTGCCTTTCCCCACCACAGAACCCGTACACCACATCAGCCCCCTAAGCCCCCCCCTCCACAGACACAACTCCCCTTCTGCCCCAGAGCTTTTTCAGAAGGACTCAGCGTAATTATGACATAATAAATGTACAGGATGGCAGCAGTGGGGGGCAGCATTAGACAAGTTAAAGAAAATTAAATAAAATGGACCCAGCATCGAGCCTTGCTGATAAGTGCAGCAGTGCCCAGAATAATACTCGGTTATCGAGTGTCTGATAGGGGCTGCATAATTAGAACTACAATGCGTGTAATTAAAAAAAAAGAATACATTTCTTTTTTCTCTCTTTTTGTTAAGGAAAAACGTATGCCTACTATTTCTCCATTTCATTGATTGCTTTCGGTCTCTTTTAGCTTGGTTGCTTTAATTAAGATCCCAGAGAGCTGAAGGAGTTCAGGGATATTTCTAGTGCGTGCTTTTCCCTATCAGGGAAATAAAAACCTGGGTGGTCCTCAGAACACGAGGAAGGCCACCGGAATGTCTGCTTAGCCTCACCCGATCATCAAAACAGACCAAAATAAAACAGAACTGACCAGATTCTGAGGGGGCGAGCATCAACAGTGAGGAGAGAGAAAGAGATGGAAGGATGGGAAACACACACACACATATATATATATATATATATATATATATATATATATATATATATATATATATATATATATTATATATACAAGGAGCTTCAGCAGCTTATGCAAACAAACGCGATTCCAAATAATTTAGCAAGCATAGATAAAAATGACCAGCGGTGAGACGTGTGGCGCTGGAAGAGACCCAGGCAAAACAGAATTCTGGGAGGATGTGGCCGTCTCCGCCTCCACAAAAAAACCTGTAATTACTAAAGCTCGATTCTCTTCTTCTGCTTGCACCTTTCATTTTACAAGCCTTTCTGGCGCAGAGCCCAGGTAGACCCTGAGAGCTAATTGGCTGTGTACTGCTTCTCTTAATGCATTGAAGATGTGTGTTAGACTGTAGCCCGGAATGCGCTAGGCTGTGCTGTGCTAGCACAGTCAAATAAACACAGTCATTAGTGCTTAGCCAAGAGTACAGCCTAGAGTAGCCGAGTATCTTCTCCAGTATCCTGTCCTTCTTTCCTTTCCTCTGTCTGAGATCTGACTGAGTGACTGCCATGACTGTGGAGGGCAGGAACATGACAAAAGCAGCAGCGGTGACAAAGTCTGAGGTCTTGTGCAGCTCAACAGGACGCCTAGCTGTCAAGAACCTCGGAGTGTGTCTCTGTGTGCACTCCACGTTAATGAAAGGAGTGCCTTTCAGGGGGGAAAAAAGGCAGCAGAAGGAAGGACAGTTGAGGCCTCGACAGTCAGCACAGCTGTGTGCAATGGACTGGAAATCATTACTGCTTGCGTGTGTGTTGTACATTTTCTATCGTAGACTATACATTAGGAACAGGAATGGACATTTCTTTTTATATACACACATCCATGTGTAACATCAGTCAACCATTTATGTAAAAGTCAGACTCAACACATGATGTATTTCCCTAAATACAGATTTTTGCACACATTGAAACCCATTTGTTTTGTGCCCTCAGTGTCACCACCAGTAATCCAGATCATCATAAAACCGAGCGCCATGTTACATTTAAATATTGTTGATGATCAGCAGCCTGCAGCAAGAAAAGTTCCTTCAGTCAGAATATTGTTTTGCATGGAATCCCCTATAATTATCAGCTGTATATGTATGCATTTGCATATTCACACAAATGACAGGTTACGTCTTCATCCCGGCTGGCAGACGTGCCTCAGAGTGAAGCGGAATTCATGAATGTGTCCTGCTAATTATAGCAATCTTGCAAATGATCTCCTTAAATATTAATCCACATCACTTTACACGGATTGCTTCGAGTCATTCTGTCAAGAAGAACCATTTGCATTCACATTCAGACGTGTTGCGTAAGCTCGAGGGAGGAAGATGTTTTCAAGGACGATGCTCAACAGTAACAGATTAAATCGAGGAACTGTACAGATAAAATGGACAGATTTAGTGCAAGCACCCGACTCTGCAGGTTCATTGATTCTCATCACATGAACATTTTGAACATTTCATACCACATTTAGCCCCGTTTCCTGTTATAGTAACCTCCATTCTTCTGGGAAGATGTTCCACTAGATTTTGGAGATTTGTGTGCGATTTCATTCAGCTGCAAGGGTAACAGTTTCCTGGTAACGGTTTGAGGAAGAAGCACATATGGCTGAAAAAGTAATTGAGTGGCCATATAGTGTGTTTGTTTTTGTGAGAATGTACTATATACCCTTTGGGGGATACATATCAGTTCAGGGCTATAAGACAATCCAAGCACAAATATTCCATATAAGGCAAAGCTCATGGAAAATCGGAAGCTAGTAAATGACAGCTTAACAGTTTGAATGCATCATAAGCTCAATGGTGTAGTCTGTGTATAAAACTACTTTAGAAGCCAATTAATCGAGGAGCATGTTAACGAGTTTTAATGAGTTTTTACCGGTTTTTATAAACGCCACATCTTTACAAATTCACCTCAACGTTTCTATAGTGGATTTACGAGAAAACGAGTTCGTATCCACCATCGAAAACTTTAAATGTTTTTTTATTATATTTTATGAATACATTTTAAAGCAGACGTAGATTTTCATGTCTTCCTATATTCCGACCCCAGACTGGATTCCAAACTTTTTTTTTTTTTTGCACTCAGCTGGAACGTTCCAGTTTTAACAACAGTTTGGTTTGAATATCAGATTCAGATTTACATGCGAGTGCATGAGGTGGTGATTTTGATGTATTCAGAGAGTTCCAGGGCGGTGTGGACGAATGGAAGCGGTTCTGCTTGTCATCCTGCGCGTGATTGATAAGCTCGCTGGTGCAACGAACAGAGAGACACGTCTAAAATGTTCAGCTACGCCTCGCTCCGTCATGCATACAGAACGGACCAGGCTGGATTGGATGCCGCTCTCTCTCTCTTACCATCGTGTAGGAAATACGTTTCTGAATGTTGTGCTGAAAACATGCTTATTAGACATTAGTGTTCTGCTCGGATGGATGTTTTTTTTCTTGTGTCTCAAACTTTTGACATAAAGCCTCAAGAAACTTTATATTAAAATGTAAAACTTTGATTTCTGTTTTATGCCATTTTCCTGAATCCAATTATATTTATTTTAATTATTTATATGTATTAAAATGTTGTATTTGTAGATTTTTTATAGGTTATATAAGTAAATAATTTTGACTTGTTTTACTTTGATATTATTTTCAGATTTTTAACATTTTACAAACTCCATTTTTGAGATTTCTTTTATCAATATCTGTGTTTTTTCACAATATTTCCTGCTTTATATATATATATATATATAGTTACTATTTCTGCTGTTAGTTTATACAAATGGCGTATTTTATTATCTTTTTTTTAGATAATAAAACAGATAATAAAAATTCCATGTAAAACATTGTATTATAATATGTCGATATAAATACAGGGAGTGCAGAATTATTAGGCAAATGAGTATTTTGACCACATCATCCTCGTTATGCATGTTGTCTTACTCCAAGCTGTATAGGCTGGAAAGCCTACTACCAATTAAGCATATTAGGTGATGTGCATCTCTGTAATGAGAAGGGGTGTGGTCTAATGACATCAACACCCTATATCAGGTGTGCATAATTATTAGGCAACTTCCTTTCCTTTGGCAAAATGGGTCAAAAGAAGGACTTGACAGGCTCAGAAAAGTCAAAAATAGTGAGATATATTGCAGAGGGATGCAGCAGTCTTAAAATAGCCAAGCTTCTGAAGCGTGATCATCGAACAATCAAGCGTTTCATTCAAAATAGTCGACAGGGTCGCAAGAAGCGTGTGGAAAAACCAAGGCGCAAAATAACTGCCCGTGAACTGAGAAAAGTCAAGCGTGCAGCTGCCAAGATGCCACTTTCCACCAGTTTGGCCATATTTCAGAGCTGCAACATCACTGAGTGCCCAAAAGCACAAGGTGTGCAATACTCAGAGACATGGCCAAGGTAAGAAAGGCAGAAAGTCGACCACCACTGAACAAGACACACAAGCTGAAACGTCAAGACTGGGCCAAGAAATATCTCAAGACTGATTTTTCTAAGGTTTTATGGACTGATGAAATGAGAGTGAGTCTTGATGGGCCAGATGGATGGGCCCGTGGCTGGATTGGTAAAGGGCAGAGAGCTCCAGTCCGACTCAGACGCCAGCAAGGTGGAGGTGGAGTACTGGTTTGGGCTGGTATCATCAAAGATGAGCTTGTGGGGCCTTTTCGGGTTGAGGATGGAGTCAAGCTGAACTCCCAGTCCTACTGCCAGTTTCTGGAAGACACCTTCTTCAAGCAGTGGTACAGGAAGAAGTCTGCATCCTTCAAGAAAAACATGATTTTCATGCAGGACAATGCTCCATCACACACGCCCAAGTACTCCACAGCGTGGCTGGCAAGAAAGGGTATAAAAGAAGAAAATCTAATGATATGGCCTCCTTGTTCACCTGATCTGAACCCCATTGAGAACCTGTGGTCCATCATCAAATGTGCGATTTACAAGGAGGAAAACAGTACACCTCTCTGAACAGTGTCTGGGAGGCTGTGGTTGCTGCTGCACGCAATGTTGATGGTGAACAGATCAAAACACTGACAGAATCCATGGATGGCAGGCTTTTGAGTGTCCTTGCAAAGAAAGGTGGCTATATTGGTCACTGATTTGTTTTTGTTTGGTTTTTGAATGTCAGAAATGTATATTTGTGAATGTTGAGATGTTATATTGGTTTCACTGGTAAAAATAAATAATTGAAATGGGTATGAATTTGTTTTTTGTTAAGTTGCCTAATAATTATGCACAGTAATAGTCACCTGCACACACAGATATCCCCCTAAAATAGCTAAAACTAAAAACTACTTCCAAAAATATTCAGCTTTGATATTAATGAGTTTTTTGTGTTCATTGAGAACATGGTTGTTGTTCAAATTAAATCCTCAAATAAAATTAATCCTCAAAAATACAACTTGCCTAATAATTCTGCACTCCCTGTATATATTAGGGCTCAAAATCAAAGCATTAATAACGTAATCACAAATAAATTTTAACGGCACAATTTTTTTTATGTGCGATTAATAGAGCGTGCATTTATTTATTTATTTATTTTTTATTACAAAAATAGATAAATAAATATTGTAAGAGGTGAAATTAAAACCAGCAATGCAACACACATTTATTCATTAAGTTCTTTCTTTACTCAGATATAAAAATAATTAAACTCTACCGAACAAAAAAAGCATCAATAAACATTTGTTTTACTGATGTGTCAAATCTCGAATCAAGCACCAAAATTCCCTATGATGCACACATCCGGCAATTAACACCGTCCGTGTGGAAACAAAGCAAAATATCTGTTTGATGTCCTGATTATTTACGTAATTTAAAACACCATAATTACTTTAAAACATTTACAAGAATGTATTGTCTTTATGTCTTTATAGGTTAAGATCGGTTTCACTAATAATGATAAATAATAATAAACATACATTTGCATAAAGCATCAATATTTGTACATGCGCATGTTGATTAGAGAATTAAAAACTTAAATAGAAATAAAAGTATTAATTTAAAGCACATTTAGAACAGAAAAAAAAATTGATTAATTGTAGAATATAATTATATATTTATTGAATGTCTTAATACCAGTGTGGATTGTGAGGTTAAATCAGTAAACATGGAAGGATTCAGGAGATAATGGTGTGTATGTGGCTGAACAGAGGCACTGAGTGTGTTTCATGCTTACCGGTAAAAAGGCATCAAAACATATTATTCTACATCAAAAGAGGCAATAAGTGCATGGCAGATGACTTTTCCTGTTCTTAAGTGCCAATATTTTTGATGTTGGGGCAATTATGATGCCATCAAAGCAATCTGGATTGATTTGATTCATCATCAGAGTGTGTGTGTGTGTGTGTGTGTGTGTGTGTGTGAGAGAGAGAGAGAGAGAGAGAGAGAGAGAGAGAGAAAGGAGTGTGTGCTGGTGTACTTATTGAAATGAGGCCATCTAAGTTGCCTTAGCTGCTTTTCAAACTAAAGAGAAATGCAAATGCGGTCATAGACGAGTGGCTGAGACATCAGCGGGTTAATGGAGGTCTGAGTATCGCTGTCCAAAACGATGTTATCTATGAAAGACCAAATCAATCATAAACAACGAGCGAAAAGGAAAAGGCGCTGCCTCAGAGCCAATTAAAAGCAGGGGTGACATAACAAAAAAAGATTTCTCTCCATAAATTAAGTGGCCTGCCATGATTGTTTTCTTGTTTACTACGACGGCGAGGCGGTGTTTGATGTATGCGTGGGGCACTGTGGGCGATGTTTTATGATCATTATTATTCAAATGAGCCACGCTGTGGTTATTTATTTATTTATTTTATATTTTTTGAAGGTCTCAAATCACTGCACACGAACGCCGAAGTCCAGAATTACAAATGGCTTTCCATGCAAATGAAGAGCAACGGCTCGCTCACTCCGCTGACTTCATCTGGCGAAAAAGCAGCACGAACGCAGATTCGACGTTCAACTGTTTGGAATAACATTAACAAGACAAACTTTCGTGTTTACACCCCACCCCACCCCACTCCCCCTCCTCCTCCCACAAGAACAACAACAAAAATCCAGCGCTCTGGTCCGAGGAAAGGAAGTGTGAGAAAGTGCTGATGAGTTGTCGTTAAAACGTGTTGCTTTAATGAGCCACTGAACCCCTGTGACGCTGCAGCAGAGGAAAAAAAACACACCAAACAAGCCAAAGTTAAAGTAAAATAACTGCTTTATTGTAATGAAGTCGTGGCAGCGTTAATGCCACCTACACCCAACACTCACTCCAGCTTAAAACGATTGCTGCTCCCTTGATTATCCAAAAACCAATGCTGTGCGAGGTTAAAAAAAAAAAACAAGGTACAAAGCAAGGCAACAGATTTGCCTTGATTAAGTCAATACACATTTAATATTTAGGTAAAAAGGCATAAAGAAACCATGATATCAGTTGTAGCATTGTGCCAGTATCATCCATTGTTTCCTTGATGTCAGGTCTGGTGGACTCTTCTCTTAAATCTCACAGATTAAATTTTTTTATTTCTTTGGAACCAATTAATTGAGAATGAGAAGATATTAGTGAATATCACTGTCACTATTGCAGTGAACACAGTCTCTGGTGTTTCATGTCTACCACAAGATCTGATACCAGAGTTTGAGCTAAAATGCATCCCATCACTGCTTTATCATAACAAACTTTAAGTGCTGTGTTTGTAGCTGTAAGAACGTCTTAATATTTATCCAGAGAGGACTTTATTAATCCCTAAATGGAAATCTAGAAGATAAAGACTAGATTAAATTGAGGTTTAGAGATTAACTGTACTGTAAAATAAATAGTCTCCAGTGTCCATAAAAAAGACCAACCTGATCCTTTCCCTGATCCTGTGAAGCTTTAATCTAAAATATTACATGCTGGACATGATAGCATTGTGTATGCTACATAATCTATTCATAAAGGTGTTTATACAGGATTCACAGGATTCATGTAAGGCCTGTGTTGGTGTTCACTGTTTATGCACCTGGTTCGTCATTTCCTGTATGTGGAAGAACAACAATAAAGATTGAGTTGAGTTGAAATGATGCATCAGAACAACCGAACTTGTCTGCGCCTGTCCCAGGTGTTTCACAGCCACAATAGATGCCTAAATTTAAATCCTAGTGCCATGAACGTTCGGCTCCAATGACAATCGGTCTTGAACATGGGCAGTCTGAATTTCATGCATTGGGTCAAATATTCTGTCTGTTTGTGATCCATGCACTTCCTGTAGTTTCACAGATGCTGAGAGGAGAATAAACAAGAAGACGAGTGTGAGTGAGTGTGTTTACGTACCGAAAAACAGGACTGAGATCGGTAATTACCAGGATGCAAGGATTTCAGCCACCAGAAGAGATGAGGAACGTTTCACACACAAGCAGGAGATTTAACCAGTGGATAATCTCCTCACATCACCCCCACTACACACACACACACACAAATTAATTCAGCACATATGTTGATTGGGTTCTCATTGTGGGGCTTGGACGTGGTCTTTGTTCACGAGAGCGTTAATTGAGTTCGACAGCACGGCTTTCTGAATCCTATGGCCGTGTTATTCATTTAAAATTCTACACGGATAAAAACCAATTAATTCCATTACACAGGCAATGATTTTCCCAGTTGTTTATTCCCTTTCTTGTTGTAATTTTAGCCGGAGGACATACAAGAAAAGAACAGTGTTTAATATGGATTACAGGATGTTGGGACATCAAGCACATTAAGTGGATTCAGTACAGAATGCACACACAAACCATTGTCTGCTTCTAAGGTAATTATAGTACACAGATAACGTCTGATGCTGCAAATCTGCACGGAGGAGACATAATATTCTTACGCCTAAACATCAGAGTGATAAACAGAGTAAAAGCTGTCTTCGCCGTGTTTTATTTTCTAAACACTACAGACTGCGAGAAAATGCGCATCATCAAAGCTCGGCCCGCGAATCTTTCTTTCAACGCGTGGACGAACAAGGCTGGGGATATCGCCTCGGACCATCAAAATGCACCACCGTGAGGAGTATAGCAAATAAAAATGAAAAAAGGGGCCTTAAAATAAAAATACTAAAAGCGCCGTCTTGCGAGATGGTGAAGATGGAAAAAAATATACAATAATACAATAACACAAGATAAAAAAAGTAAAAGGGAAGTAGTATGTTATAGACGGCTCTTTCAGTCAGAAATCTAAAAGGTAATTTCACGGATAAAAGAGACTCTAATGCACGGCAGTAATGTGGAGGCAATGGAACAAAGGCAAACTTTCATCTCTTTAAGCTCGGACGGAGGAAAAAAAACCTTTGATGCTTTGAAAATGATAATAAAAAAATCTCGGCCTGGGCCGCAGAAAATACAATGCAGCGCCTCCAGCACTTAATACAGCTGCACGGGCCAATGGGGGGAGGGGGGTGGGGGGGTGGTCTACAAATTGTGACACTTAGGGTGGATAAATTATACCCCGAACAAACACTGAGATGCAGGGCAAAAAGAATCTCATTATATCTCAGATTAGATCAAATTTGTGGATGTTAAAAAGATGGAATTTGCCAGAAACGGTGTCTCGTAGTTCGTTTCAGAGATATTGCAATGCTTCTATTATATATAGTGCACGAGTAAGGAAATAAACCACGCTGTGATGAGCTGTTCGAGGAAAATAATCAACAAGCATCACCGGTGTGATGAAGCAGCGTGCTTCATTTCACTGATCTCTCAGACCTTTCCTTTTATGTATCTATTAAAGTGCAAAACGTCTCGTTTTTATCCATTTATAGTAGCTTCAATGTTCGATCGTGAACGATCGCGTGAATAATACGAGGGAGAAAAAAAGAATTTACAGCTTCACCTCTGACTGCTACACAGCACTGACACTGGAGACTCCATCTCCGTTAACGTTAATAAATCGCAAATTACACGTGCTGCATTCCTACGGACCAGATTTTACTATAGAAACAATATCGTACTGTTAACGCAGTATATAAAATCAAAATGACCAATCAGAATCAAGAATTCTGCGGCGCTGCAGTACAATAAAGTACCACCTCTGGCTGGGTGCAACATGACAAAAATATCACATCACGATACTCTGAGATACTGTTATTGATTTTTTTTTTTATGTAATTACTGTTACATTAATTAATACATTTTTCTTGTTATATTTTATTATACTGTAAATTGCATATTAAATTTTTTACTTTTTTTTATTCGACTCTTTAACTTGTCCCGTTATCCTTTTTTAGTTTGACCTAATTAATCAACCAGTTCAATTATTTACTTTTTGTTACATTTTAAATCACTTTACAGTCGTTCAAACATTTAACAATTTAGATATGTCGTATTTTAAATTGTAAAATCAACAACATCAGTTCTGTACCTTTTACTTTGTAATGTTTAAAAATGAAAAAATAAATAAATACAAATAGATCACTATACCAACGATACCTCAGGATAGTATATCGTGTAAACGTTTATCACGATATTGATATTACACTGACGTGTCGCCCTGCTCTGGTGCTACCTAAACTAAAAACGTGTCTCCATTCAGGTAGGAGTTTTCATGCGTACGATTTTGTATGCAATCTAACGGAGGGTCCATCCTGACAGGGCAGATGGTCTGAAACTCTAAGTGCATTCCCTCATGAACCCTTGACTCCGGTGTGCATCGAAATAACCCATTAGCTGGGTAATGTGTTTAGCTAGCACGAAAGCTTGATCCCTTTTTTTTTTCTTTTCCCCCTCATACTTTACCTCCTTCCTCTCAGAAACAGCCTGACTTGCCATTTCCAATTATTTAAACCATTTCCTCCAAGCTGTGTGTCCCTCTGCTCAATCATCATCATCATCATCATCATCATGATCACCTCCTCCTCGCAGGGCTGGAGGCCACATCTTAACTTAGCTCAGTGTAGCTAACCAGAGAGACGCCCATGGTTGCGTCCCATATAAAGCTCATTGTACATGTCTGATTTGTAGAATTTTGGGTAAAAAAGGAAAAAGTGCTAAAAAAAAAAGAACGTCCTTGAAGCTTCTATAAAACAGCGAAAAAGTGCTTCAGTCTTCTATCAGGCTAAGAACAGGACATTTTTTTGCAAGACAGCAGCATGTGCTTGTGGTGAAGATAAATGGTGAATATTAACTCATTTGAGATGGAATTAGCTGGAGGTGATTTTGTGTAAAAAAAAAAAAAAAAAAAAGTACAAAGCTTTTTTTTGTAATGTTATTCAGACGGATCGACAAAACGAACAAATGCGCTTATGTTCCAGTCAAGGGCATTATCATCACATCCTGTATTTCTGTGTTCAATGCAAATTTGGGGTCGAGTGATATTTTCAGCTCATATTGTCCATTACAGTAAGTGCTACAGGGATCCGAGTCCGGCCTACAGAGAAATGCTCCGGCAGGGTCGGTGAAAACACACACCAAAAAAACACACATTAATAACAAAAGCACAACGATTTTGTCATTTATTACAAATGCATAATAATAATGGTGAATGAATCATTAATTAATATAATGAATCGATAATTAGTTGACTAATTACTTAATGGTTCAAATAAGATATAAGAGGGATAAGTAAAAAAAAAAATGAAGGCATATTTAATGGATTATTTTCTCACTAACACAATCTGTGGTTTGTTAAACTGAAGAGAATAAAAAATTTCTTTAAAAAAATTCAGGATTTGTTGTATTTTTTTTCCTGGAAATTGCTGAAAGATAAATATTATTTCCTTTTCTGCAGCGAAGAAATACAGAGAGTATGAACCTTTTTATTATTTTCTTCAGCCATTGCAGAGAAGAGAGGAAGTGCGTAAAATTAAATAAATAAATAATTATAAATTTTAACACCATCCCAGACCAAATCGTTTCTTTCCTCTAACTTTTTGAGCTGCTTCTAACTTTTAATTATAGAGGATTTACAGTTAAAATTTGCTGTGGTCAACCAATGAACAGACACTTTTTAATAAAGTAGAGACCTATGCACTGAATAAAAAAACTATAATTACATATTTTTTTTACATCAGCTTAAAAAATAAAATCTTTTTTTATTTTTTTAGTAAATACATTTCTATGGATATTCCAGAGGCGAGCAGCTGGATAAAGGTCATGTACCATTGCCTATTATTACTGATGCAAAACCAGCTAAACTCTGGAGCGCCCTGGAAAGGAAACAGAAGATGCTGCATTATGAAAAACGGAGGAAAGTTTCCAAAGTTTGGGCTCATTTTAAAGTAAAACAGCGTTCAGTGCGTTGACCTTTTTTATTTTTTTAAAGAAAATTGATTTTTATATTTGTATTTATATTTTTGCATTTTGATGCAATATAGCGAGTAAATGCACTAAATGGGTTTAGTTTTCACACATATTCTTGTATGCATTTTCAGCACCACAAATGCAAATAAAAAAAAATAAAAAACCATAAACAAATTATTTGTTTTATTTATTTATTTTAAGAGACCCGTCAGACATCATTTCACATCAGACGGCACACTTCTGGGTTTTCGTGTTTATGTAAACGTGTGTTTTCGTTTTAATTCATGTCCTGTCTCCACCCTTGTCTTGTATTTAGTTGTTTGCTGTCACTGTTCTATATTGCTCACAGCTGTACTGCTTTGCCCCTTGATTATTTTGATTATTATGTGTATAAATACCTGCGTGTTTTCATTGTCAGTTCCAATTTTTTTTTTACCATGGAGTGTACCAAGTCAGTTGGTTTCATACTGGAATTACTGGTTTCGGATTCTTGTTTTGTCTCGTTTGTGTTGTTTGTTTGTTCTTCACCCATAATTCAAACTTGGATTTGGCTGTTTACCTCTTTAATGCGCACTTGCATCTGCCTGTTACTACGTTACAGCATTTCATCCTGAGCAGCCAATCAGATACCAGATGTAGGAAATGCTGCAGCCGAAACACAGAAAAATATCTGAATACAGTCTATGGACAAAAGTTTTGGGACACCTGATTTTTTTAGGCATATGTGTTTTTTTCCCAAAACTAATGGCACAAATTTGTAAGCATACATTTGTATAATTAAATTTTCCCTTCACTTAAACTTAAACCTGTCCCAGCACAAAGCCAGCTCCATGAAACTATACATGGTTTGGAGTGTTATCAAGCTCTGACCTCAATCCTATTGAACACGATTTGGGATGAATCTGAACGTTGCACCCCAGGCCTCCTCACCTCACCTACATTAGTACCTGACTTTACTAACACCTTGAATCTCCACAATTCTCCACAAACACACTCCAAAGTCTAGTGGAACATCTTCCCAGAAGAGTGGAGGTTAATATCAGAACAAACGGGGGACTAAATGTGAAATGGGGTTTTCATGAAGCACATTCAAATTATATGGTCATGTGTCCACAAACTTTGGTCCATATAGTATAGTGCAAAGTTTAAATATTCGGTATTTGCTGCCAATTAATTAAATGCTGGCAACTAAATTAAAGTGCAGTTTGATATAATCAGGCTTTTATAAACTCCAATTTAAAGTAAAATGCATGATTTAAATATTTTCATCATATTTCAATACAAAAGTAACTGTCTCTGATAGTGTGAAGTTCAATAAAAATCACAAGCTTGGTGTATTTACCCAATTTAGATTATCTAGCATGAATAAAAAAGGGCCTGGTGTCGATGCCTGTGGGAGAACACGGGATTTATGATGGCTAGGAAATAGGAAGTACAATTTCACGTGTAAATACGGCGTATTTGCAAGCGCACGCCTCCGAGACGTACCTTTGACCGCTTGCTGATGCCATCCCCACGCTCCGTCTGACATGTTCTAACCCCTTTTAATTGCCCCAAAGGTGCGAGAGCTACAGAGGGCTCGGCCTAGTGAAAATAACACATTATTTATTCCAGGCTCCACACGTCCACTCGGAGTCTACAAGCCAGCTTATAGATTAATGAGGTCATATTAACATTCGCCTCACAGCCCGGAACAAGACGGCTGTTGATCAAAATTAGATTAGACCTTCCTAGATTAAGCACATTTACTCCAATCCTTGCTCAGGTACTTTTCTTCTCGCACCACATAATGGCATTGCACAATGCATAATGCGTCTCCCATTACAAGCTGCATTCAAAAAAATCAAATAAAACCATGTAATTTTTGTCCAAAAAGTAAGAAACACTCACCAAATGCATCATTATGGCCATAAACGTCCGCCGTTTAAGGCATTAAGGTAATTTCCCAATGTCAAGTGGAAAGTGTAATGGCTTTGATGGATTTTTGTTGCGCTCATGGTCCACGGCTGCTAATATTTTTACAGTTTTTTTTCCTTGTGTACTTAAAGCCATTAAAGAGTTGAAATGTAAGAAAATTGTCTGTCAATTTGTCAGTTATTTGCTCACTAAATGTTGTAGCACTTTACTGTCATTTGTCGTGATCAATACTTAATAAATTATGATTTTCACCTCAGTTTAAGACATGGGTGTTAAGCACCTACCCGGTTCCCAGAGGAGCACAGCCTGATGGAGGCTCTAATTCGGCTAAAGTGAGGAGTCAAGCTCTCGACAAGTCCAGTAGAGCCTTCTTTCTCCAAATTGTGTTTGCAAATTCACTTGGGTTGAAACAGAACTCACCCCCTGACTTTCATTAAAACGCACAGCCACGAGTCAGACAAAAGGCGGTGAAAAAGGAGCCGGGTATCCATACCGGATTTAGAGACTTGTTTGTACGCCTCCATCGAGCATCGAACAATGTAATGCGGTGAAATGAACAGAATTGGTGGTAGTGAATTATGAGGGATAGCCTGAACACTCTCGCCATATCTTCCTCACAGAGGAACGCTGAGATCGGTACAGAAACCAATTGACTTATTTAGACATGATCATAATGCATAACCAGTCTGGAGTCTGGATCCATTTATTAGAATCAAAATCAGAATTTGTTTTGGTTTTGGCTTCCAGTTGCACTTTTAAAAAAAAGGTTATTAAATAAATAAATAACAAAATGCCACCATGTGGTATTCTTAAGGAATAGATAATGCAGTGTAATTGTACAGTCGGAGACGTCATGTAAACAATCAGGTTTCCTTGACGACTTTTGTATTTTCTTTGTGCCATTTTAATTCAAACACAGACCGAATAAGATAAGTAATTACCTTTCTTTACATATATGACATGCTTTACATGTGTCAGGTGGAGTGGAGGATCTTGAGTGGCCTGCTATAGCGCTCTGGCTTTGACCCTAATGAACATCTTTAGATCTACATTTACAGCATTTAACAGACGCCCTTATCCAAAAATACATACAATTATCTCATTCATACAACTGAGCAGTTGCTCAAGGGCCCAGCAGTGGCAGCTTAGCTGTGGTAGGATGTAAACTCCTGACCTTCTGATCAGAATTCCAACTTCTTAACCACTGTGCTACCCCTTCTCCGCCTTTGGCATGGATTAGAACACTGAGTAGACCCCAGGCCTCCTCACCTCAACTAAATTAGTTGTCGACAAGAGTGTCATTAACTTGAGTGTCAGTTAGATCAGGTGCTGATGTTGGAGGAGGTAAGAAGCTCCATGACCAGTTTAAACAAGGGGTTTAGTGTGGTTGAAGAGGTTTAGCAGGTCAGAGATCTGTGCAGGACACTCGAGTTCTTCCACTCCAAACTTCACACCAACAAGCATGGAAAATTGTGATGCTGAAACAGGACCAGGTTTGAGTATCTTAATTCCAGTGAAGGGTAACAGTTATGCTCCTGCACACACACACATTTTATCCAGTCGTATCCCTCGAAACTTTAAAGCAGCAGATGATGTAGTTAAATGCAGAATATTGTTTTGATGGCAGAATGAAAGCCTTTAAACATGATGAAAAGTGTTCACGCAGATCAAACGGGTTGCCATGTGCTGAAATATTCAGTGTAAACTAAGAGCTTTGGGCTGCTAAGTGCCAGAAACCACGAGGTGTGAACAGTCAGTTATGACAAATTAAGCCGCTATTAGCAAAAATTTGTTTCAACACACAACCAATCATAGACTGTTTTTTTTTTCATTTCCTGGGATTTCTAGAAGTGTGACTTCATTTGCATAGGCTACATTATGCCATGTGGACGTTTTGAGGGAAACTCGAGGTGTTAAAATGGAAATTAAATCAACCCTCTAATGACGGCGGAGGCGATGAGACTGGTTCCGGCAATGGAGGCAGGGGAGGGAAAAAAAATTCACACTGTAGTCAATCATAAATTCCACTTGGTGTCAAGGGTCAAGATTTTCAGCGCAACACCATTTGGAAGTAATCAGCAACCTGTGCAGAGACAAGACTGTGCAAATAATGCTCCTGTGAGCTCCTATGAAAGTGACGTTGTTGTTCGGTGAGCTCGAAAAAAAAAGTGTTCAAATTGCAAAAGGAGGGAAGGAGAAATAACTGCAATTTACACTCATTTTCACCTTTTTGTTGCAAGTGTTGCTCCGTCCTGGGATCGGTGTGGCCGGAGAGACTGGGCTATTCTCCAAGGTGCGGCCATGTGTGTCAGGACAATGGCTCGAAGCTCACACCAGGCCCCGAGCGTCACACCTGCTGAGAGAAAAAATGACACACTTCATTCTGCTCTGCTGTCCGCCTGGCATTTTCACTGTCTCCTAAACAAAGGCTGCAGAGGAGGGGAAAAATAGAAATTGCCTGCTCCGAGGTGAGCAAGAGGAAATATTTCCAGCATTGGAGGGAGGACAATAACCTTTTGTGCCAGTCTATGCTGGTACACAGACAAAGCCTGCAAAACAAACTCGCTTTTTTACTCTGCAAGATAGAGCTAGTAAGACCGGCAAAAGAAATATTCAGACGTGTTATAGGGTTGCATTTTTTGTTGTTGTTGTTGTTGGCCTGATTCATTTCCAAAGTTCTCAGTTTCCCAAAGGAGTGGGAGGATGGCATCAGAAGAATCTAGGAATTCATATATAGACCTATCAGCTCTGATTATCAGACATGCAGATGTGGGAATCTTATGTATCTGAAGTCTGATACAGTCTATTAAATAGTGTAGCCAGGCTAAAAAGGCAGTGATTATGGCTTGACCTTTCGCAGTGCATAAAAACTCGGCCCCGTGCTCTCTGTGAGATGCCAGTGATGCGTCCCAGAAGGTGTATGAATTTAAAAAAATAAGCTGGTGGGGAAAAATAGGCACGGCTATCTAAATTTATGTACAAACAAACGTTCAGGGAAAGAAAATGTCAACCGTTTAGGGTTGTTTATGAATGTCGTGAATTAGACAGTTCCCATAATGCTCTTCTGGGGTTCTTTTTTAGTATTCATAAACTAGCTAGCATACCAAAGCTAAAAGCTACTTCCTCTAATGCTATGTTTTGGCAGATTATGGTTAGCATATTTTCACAGGTATACAGGACCACATAAATTGTAGGTGTTACACACCTCAGTGTAAGCTACCTACTGCTACATGCAAGTTCCCATTTGTATTATGCTAGCTTGGTTGTATGATCAGATTCCTGACATTAGCAAGCTGGTTGTATTCCTGTACAACTGTAAAAAGGCTCCAGTGGAACCAAGGGAAAGAACACTTACTGAATATAATGAATTCTAGCTTTCACAACTAAATAGTAAGTAGTTTATCTGAATCAGACTCAATCCTTTTTAGATATGAAGCAGATTTGTGCTTATGTTTCACTTTTTGTCATTGACGTGTGTGTATATGTATGTGTGTGAAAATGCTTCAGGAAGTCCCATTTTAAAGCTCGTAATTCCATTCTTCTCCGTTCCTCTCTTGGGACGGAGAAAATCCTCCCGACTCTGTGTCGGGTCTCTGGTTAATCCTCCAAAACAAGTGTTCTAATAATATAATCCCTCTTACTTAAATGGAAAAGCAATTTAGCAGTTTTGTCTAACTCTGTGGAAAAGATGGGGTTTTTTTTGGAAGAAGGAAAGAGAAAAGTTGTAGCAGAAAGCATATCGACCTCCGGAGACGTTTTTGCTCTTCTCTTGAAAAGACCTGATTAGCATGCTATTGTTATGCAGATAACAGCTGACTCCTCTCTCCGTTCCTCTCCTGGTATTAGGCGTTGATATTAAGTGTGAGAATGCTCGTCTGTGTCGCTCCCTAGCGAACGCAGACGCTTTGGATTTCATCTGTCACTGCCGCCGCTTTCGGCTTCTCCTGACGGAGCGCCGTTTATGAGCAGCGAGTCCAGTGACATTCACTGCGTAACCTAGCTACAGCAGTATTGAGAGCAGGGAAGAAAAAAAGGGCAGTGTGGTCAAACCCGGACGCTCAGCTTCACTGGCCACTCGAGAACAATAGGACACACGAGTGACACAAGTCAAGATGAAAGAACCAGACCAAATATAGGCCTTCATGCCTCGTGGTGCAAACTCAGAGGGTAAAAAAAAAAAGAAACGCCATGACCGTTTTGACAAATTCCTCCCTACTTCACTGTCATTTCAAATGACAGGTAATTCATTACAGAGTTCTTCGCTAGCTGTACAGGCAGCCCTCTGTCCTCCACACCTCCTTGTCTCAGGTGGAGTTGTCCAGCTTAGCAAAACTGACACGTTTGTGGAGGCATAGTTGGGGGGCTTATTACCAGCTGAGCACATAATGGGTCTAAACGTCTATATTAACATCATATAACTTCCCTTATCACGCCGGTAAATGATATATAAAAACCATGCATAATTATCCCGCCTGCAATGAACTGTCATTAGTACATTTCACATCGAGGAGAAATCTCATTTCCCTCCCCTTCACCCCAAATCACATTCATAGCCTGGGACCGACACGTACCTGAGGAGCAGCCAGGGGGACGAGACGAGGTCTAGGAGAGCCAGCTAGGAAAAGATAGCAAAAAATATTATGCTAATGCTCCAATGTCCTTCCACTGTGGGCTAATCAGAGCAGGTTTAAATTAAAGGGGCCAGATAATTAATTCTGGAGTACTAGGTTATCGACTTCTACTATTGTCTTTGCTGGAGAAAAGACAGAAAAGGATTCAGCCCTTTGTCTGTGTTTAACAAGACAGATAAGGCAGGCCTAGACTCGCCTGCCAAGGGCCGGTGGAAATTAGAGCATGGACTTGCAGGGGGAAAAAAATCGGAAAGGTGAAAAAAAAAAAAGACGAGTGTGCTAGAAAGTGTGTCCTTATAGTGTCCTTCTGTTTTGAGAGAAAGAACTGTCCATGACTTCTTTGAGCAAGAAGAGTGGCTTTCGTAGGCCTTTTATTTATATTATTATTATTATTTAATTGTTTTTATAAATGGGAACCATAGACAGAGGGATCATGAGTATACAAAATAGAGTTACAAAAATCTTTAGTTGCCAAAATAGTCTTTTAATTTCCGTATGATTGCAGAGCAAAAGCAACAGACCTGGTCAGTTGTCAGAAGCCTTTTGACTGAAATGACCATAGACTGATGACAATATGTGCATCAAAAGACTTCTGTATTATAAAATCCCCTGGGACTGGCACCTATTTGATTGTGTGACATTAAGACACATACTGTGGCCGCAGGACTCCGAGCAGCTCGTGTATCTACTAGGAACCCGGCTTCAAAAGGATGGGGATTGAAGTTCTTCACCGAGCAACGGAGTGGGAGGCGGAGAGCACCTCCACACAATCCTATAATCCACCATCCACGCTCTGTCAAATGCAAACCTGCCTGCGCCTCCCCAGCTGGGCAGCGCCAGGCTGAATTATTCATCTGTGCCAAAGGGGTGAGAAGTCAAATAAGCCCGTTTTGTCAGCAGTGGGCAGCAGCGTTGATGGGAGGGGAAGAAGAGGCAGCTGGGAGCCACGATGGGCCACCGCTGCTTGAGTTCTGGCTACTGCCGACAACTTCGACATGGAGAGAAAGGTAGACGAGAGAAGAGAGAGGGAGACAGAGAATGTAATGAGAGCAGTTCTCATGCATTATTCAAGCAGGGGAGGACATTTCACAAAGAAATATAGAAACACCGGGCAGATTTTTGACAAGGCAGGCCTGCAATCATGCACACTGCTCTCCCAGAGGAGCGACGAAAACTCTAGCAAGGAGAAGAGACAGCGATATGGATGCCGGCCCCAACTAAAGCTGACGGCTTCTCAAATGAAATGACATTTACCTAAGCATCGCACCAAGCTTAGCCTCGACAAACTCTCTGTTTACACCTGCTAATGTTGCTTAGCAGGTATTTACTCTGAGGCATCAGGGCTGCTTTGCTGTAAAAGAAGAAATCCCAGATTCTCAGCTCCCAGATTCTTTTTTTTTACCAGCTGTAGAAACAGTTTATGGCAAGGAAGATGCACATTACCTGAAATATTTACATATATTAAGAGCAGTAAATGCAATAGGTTACATCTGACCCCACTGAAAGCGGATTACAGGCTAAAAAGCGTCTGGCAGCATGAACGCTCGCTTAGAGGCAATTTGCACAAAATGCTTTCAGTAGAAACGATGATTGACTACCAGAGGAAATTTAATAAATGGGACAGAATGACAAACAGGGTGGAGGGAAAAAAATTCCAAAAATAGTGCAGAAGAGGACAGGCAAGATGTCTTTAAAGTCTGATAAGAATGCGAAAGGAAATAAATAACTCAATAGCAACACTGAAATTTATTTTTTGTCTCATTTCATTCTTCCTTCTATTTGAGCATCTGTTATTTTGTCAGTTACAATGCAATTCAGGAAACAAGAAACTGTACATGTACATGGTTCTCTAATGCACCTGCAGAGGTATTTCAGTGGTTCCTAAAGTCCAGAACACAAAAATAATCAAACAACCATCTTAATACAGACAAAAAGTCGGCCCTCCTATGAAAACCCCTAACTTTCCAAATAAGCCTTTAAAAGACTGGTTCCTCAGGTCCAGTTAAGTTCTGTGTGAAACGTTACGAAAAATGGCATCCTGGCAAACAGAGTTCAAACTGAGAAGCCTTGGATAAAACAAAAACTTGCATATATTACTTTTTTTTTTACAAGAATATTGTCATGTCTTCAAAATCCACCACACCAGTTCCATTGGTCCAGTTGTGTTCTATATAAAACCTAAGTTTGTAATTTAAAGTAAAACCCTATAGGAACCCTTGTTAACTCAAAGAGATTTTAAGAAACCCTTTCTTTAAGAATACCCTTGCTTTCCCCCTCCAAAGGCACCTTCAGGGGTACCACAGTGGTACATCCTTTCTAAAGAAGGATGTACAGTTGTGTTAAAAAGTGTTTGTCCCCTTCCTGATTTCTTTTATTTTTATTTTTTGCATGTTTGTCACACTTTAATGTTTCAGATCATCAAACTAATTTACATATTAGTAACAAATAACACAAGTGAACACAACATGCAGTTTTCTGCATAGATGAGTGAACCAGAAATCCCCCACAGCGCTGTAACAGACTCATTGCAAGTTATCGCAAATGCTTGATTGCAGTTCTTGCTGCTAAGGGTGTCCCAAGCAGTTATTAAGTTTAGGGGGCAAACACTTTTTCACACAGGGCCATGTAGTTTCGGGTGTTGTTTTCCCTCAATAATAAAAACCTTCATTTAAAAACTGCATGTTGTGTTTCCTTGTGTTATCTTTTACTGATATTTAAATAAATTAAAAAAAATGAAATCAGGAAGGGGGCAAACACTTTTTCACACCACTGTATTTGGAGCCCTCTTTGAAGGAAAACTTTACATAAAAAGGCATAATTTTTATTTCCTATCGTCCAAATGTTTTTCAAATAAGGTTTCATTAAGGTACCATCAAAAGTTCCAAGGACTCTAAGAACGCTATTCAGAGAGCTTCTAAGAAATACAATTTCCTTAAAACCCATGCACAATGCACAATCACAATGACGACTCACCTCATAGTATAGTACTCATCTAAATGCACTACTCACTGGACCTTGATTAAATACTCGTGTCTATTTCTTATCATGTAACCGTAGCCAGAAGAGAAGGATGAGGTTACCTGGAGGTTATGAGGTGGTGAAATATTTTCTCCCACATGACAGTAAGATGTTTAAAATTCTTTGTTTGGAATCACAGATTTTTTTTAACCACACCTTAGTGCATAGTTTGGTTCAATTGACGCCTTCAAAGGTTATTCATTTACTCCTGAGATACAAATAGTCTGGGGTGTTTGAAACTCCAAAAAATGGGGACAATATGACCATACGAATTTCAGCACTTCTTTATAAAAATGGCATTTTGTCAATTTCCTGTCTGGTGTTTTCTGTCTGTTGAGAAATGGTGGTCGCATATCAACTGGTTTTCTAGTGCGGTGGGAGTTTGGGGGAAGGAGAACCCGAGTGAAATGCATCACATTGTCATTAGGCATTTCATTTCGCGTGGGTTGTTTAACGTGGGCCGCAGCGCATACATCACTCACCTTTACTGCAGAATGAAACACACGCATCATCCGATAGATCACGTGCATCCACATCCCTGCACTTATACACCTGCACTTTAACTCTCTTTCTATTGGTGAAGTGAACGAGGAGATAGAGCTCCATCAAAGAACGGCACACACACACACACACACACACACACACACACACACACACACGCCGTACCTGTAGGCGAGGATGGAGATGAGGACAGGAGAGTAAACAGCAATGCAATTATTCCTTGAAGTGTCCTATAGATATGTAGTTTGCTTTAATCATCTGCTGAATTAAATTGCTTTTTAATGGTAGAAAATCGGAATCCAGAGAGACTATAGTAATGAATAATCTGTAAAGGTTTGGTTCTGCTCAGATCCCCCCTTCCCCTTCGTCCTCCATCCTCCATTTAAAGGTTTTTCAAGGTTAAGAAACAGTTGAGTTTTTGAGGAGAACACAATATAATGTTTCTGAAAATGGCCAATCCATCTACTAAACATTCGCCAGAAAGGGAAAAAAAATCAGGAATCATGAACTTAACTGAAGAACCCAATAGGTAAGACCATATAGTGATTCTTTATGCATGCTTATCCAAGAGAGAAGGAGAGAATAAGAGAGGAAGGGAGAGATGCAATTCTCATAGATAGAACTGACGATATGGATAACATGAAACAGATTTTCTGCTGGATCTCATTTAGTAAATTATAAAATCAGACTGAAGAATGTCTACACTTCCAAAATATTATCAGTGAGCAGAAAACTGGGGCAGGACGAAAGCCGAAGCAGACGCTTGCTCGATAAACTTTATTCAATTCATAATTAGTAATCATAACAGAGTTTTTTTAACTTGTAGTGGGCAGATTCAGGATGACGCATAACAGGACTATGAAGGTAATTAAATTGAATACATTATGGGATAAAGGTGGATCAAGGAACGTCTGGGAGAAAAAAATACATGCTTTATTGGAGTCTATCCGTCTATCTGTCTCATCCATCCAACCAATTTCATCTGTTCATTGCAAGTATGAAACCCATTCCACTATAATTATCAATCCCATTCCATTTGGTTCATTCAACCCATTCCACTCCTATCTATCTACTGTATTTATACATCCATCATTCCGTCTAACTAACATGACTGATTTATTGTATTCCATCCAACTTCATCCATTTATTGCATCTCATCCATCCATCTATTCATCCATCCAACCATCCAACAAAATCCATCTATTCATTGCATCCCATCTATTTATTTCATCCATCCATCCATCCATCCATCCATCCATCCATCCATCCATCCATCCAACTTCATCTGTTCATCTGTTCATTGCATTCCATCCATCCATCCATCCATACATCCATACCTCCATCCATTCATCCATCCATCCAACTTCATGTATTCATTGCATCCTACCAATTCATTGCATCCATCCATCCATCCATCCATCCATCCATCTATCCATCCATCCATCCATCCATCCATCCAACTTCATCTGTTCATTGCATCCATCCATCCATCCATCTATCCATCCCTCCATCCATCCATCCATCCATCCATCCATCCATCCATACATTCATCCATCCATCCATCCATCCATCCATCCATCCATCCAACTTCATGTATTCATTACATCCCATCCATTGTTGACCACATCTAAAGCATTCCACTTCCACGTGACAGTAAATAAAGTACAGTTTAAACTGAACACATCCCTCACTCTCGTTGCTGTCAATTTTCCTTGTACTGTTAATTTGTTTTCCAGTGGATTTTTTGGGGTAAAACTCCCACTGGAGGAGGAGAAGAGGAGAATGGGAGGAGCCCTAGATGTCAAACCACCTGACAGCATTCTAATTGAAGCGACAGATTATTTTAACATGACGGATAATCATTACAGCTCTGTGCATCTCCTCAGCATCGGTTGCTTCTTTAAGAGAAGCAACTTCTTTAAGAGCGCTGCAGATAAATACAGACGAGATCTTTGGTAGTCTGCAGGAGGGAATAGTAGGATTCTTCTGAAAGAGCAGGTTAAAAACCCTGGTGATTTACCCCATTCTGGAGCTCCAGTTCTGGTTAACATGCTGGAACAGGGCTGAACGTCTGAGGAGTCAGATTCTGAGCCTCGGGCTTGAACAGAGCAGAATTAGGGCCTGTTAAACACCATGTGTTTTTGTGCAAGCGCAAAACCAATGGAAAGCAGACTTCTCCCAGGCCCCGGAATCTTATTTGCCTGGCCATGGACGTGAAAGCACTGCTGAAAGATGTCCAAATAATGCATTTAGAGATCTTTCAAATGTGAACCGACGGCTACTGATTGCTTTAATATGGCACTAATCGCGGTGACCGTGCCCAAATCAAACTTTAGAGTGCAATCCGAGGCCATTAGACAAGCACCATGTAATGCGCTGTGTGAGTGTGCGTGTGTGTGTGTGTGTGTTTTGTTGTGTGTTGTTTACCACCCATGTAAATTCACTGGAGGCCTCAAAAGCCTCTATTTAAATGACCTACTGGGACACATTAAGCATGATGATTGAGACAACAATAGATCTAACGAGCACGGAAATGTGTTTGATTCATTTCAGTCATTAGTCTATTATTGGTGCCTGCGCCTGTAATTTTTGTTTATTTGTTCCACATGCTTCTCACTGAGAGCTGTGTGCATTTTCAGAGATTTGTTGATTTGTCTTTCATTATCTGACCCCAACACGTTCTGCCACACAAATCTCATGCCGTCACAATTGACCCACCGTGACCAGCTGCTTTTTCCTGACGGACACTCGACTTCAGGCTCCATTTCTGATGGCGGAATTGCTTTTCTGCCTGCCTATCAATCTCTCTCTCTCTCTCCTGCTCACTGGCTTTTTCTTAATTTAAAGGCCTTTTAACAATCCTGCAGTATAGAAGCTGAATTATAGACACCGGCACGGCGGCGTTCCGATCGGCCGATAGGAAATTCCATTTTGCGGCGTCTCCCCGCTCAGACCCACACGTCTATGCTGGTGTTTGGACTTATTTTGTTCACCCTTCATGATCATTCAGCCGAGGTAAATATTAAAACACCGTATTGAGAGGCTTCCCGAGACTTCGCACAAATGTATATCGAAGGGGGCGTTTTATTACGTGCAACGTCCATTGTATTAAAGAGGAACAGACAGAAATCCGACATGGCTTGGAAATTGCAAGCATGTGACGCAATTCCTCAGTATATAGCCATCAGGCGTACTGTAATTTTCCAGGATGGATGACAGTGGGAGAGAGATCTATCTAAAACACAGCTGATTATAGCCTGCTAGCACATTCACGTTCGTAATTATGCTCGTCTCTTGGGAATCTGTCAGGCGAGAGAACGTACGTTGGGATTTTTATATTTAAATTTGGAGACGGAGTTACAGGCGATGCCATGGGGAGAAGAAAAATGACTCGAGGCCGGTATACAGACGAGTGACAAATTAAAGGAAAACCCGTGGGTCTGTTCTGTTATGTTGTGGTGGTGGGTGGGGGGGGTGGGTGTATTTATTCTTGCTGGTTTGGATCAAGGCCCGTCATCTACTTACAATGATCCATCACTGCAAATCAATAGAAAGTTCTTCTCAGTGATGATCTTTAACCTATGGTGTTTATTGTATGTTTCTATTCTAATGGGTGTGGTTTCTTTCAGGTTGGCTCCGCCTACATTCATAGGTCACGAGTAAATAATGATGAAGATGGAAATGATGTAGACGATATTTGATGACTTTAGAAGTCATAGCTTTAGGAAAACCGTCATGCACTGAAACAATCCCCCAAAATGCACAGTATTTGATGAGGTGAATATCGATGCTTCTACTAGAGATGATGTATGTGGAGGTGCAGTTGTGGCTACAGTGAAAGGAGACGTGTTGAATTGTGTTCATTTGTTTTTCTTGCTTTAGTGATGACATTCATTCTCACTGTATGAGATTCCTGTCTGTGATGCAGCGCTCTGTTTTACTGCACTTCTCTATAAGACCTAAGTGTGAAATGCACGTTCTAGCAGTTAAACTGAAGTAACATCAATCCAATCAGGTAGTTTTTATTTCAAATCTAGAAGAAACAGAGTATCAGTAATTAATTACAATCCTACAGCATGAAGCTCTTTATGGTTTAAAATAGTTTTACATTTTTTTAATGGTTAGAGTCTGATTTCATACCAACATTATGTATCATATTGTATAATTATACTACTCAAATAGGAGAAAATGGGCACAGGGTGCACAAACATTTGTCTGGTGGCAACTAGATTATAATTTTTTTTTTTACAGTTTTTTTGGTTGTAAACTTATAATAATTTGCAATTTCAGTAATTTTGCAGCAAAAAAAATCTAAAAACTGAACAAAAAACACCACTATTTGAATTCATTATAATAATGATCTTTATTTGCAATCTTACTGATATGATATACATTTTATTTGGTTTTGTTTTTAACAGTGAAACAGGAACAGTTTACTTTGGTCATACTTTTGTGTATAAAAAATAATAATTACACAAAATAATTGTGCCAAATCCTCCCGAAAATCTCGAACCTTCACCTCGAATCTGAAGCGACTCTATCCAGCCATCACAGTGACACAGAGTGACACCTGTCTCTCTCTCTCACATACACATACACATACACACATACACACACATCAACACACACACACACACACACACACACACACACACACACACACACACACACACACACCATATTAATACTGAATGTTTTATGCACTTTTCTCCATCAGGCCTCTGCAACAATTCTGCTATATATATATATATATATATATATATATATATATATATATATATATATATATATATAAAATGTAGATGTAGGTGAGGTCTGGAGGTCTGTGTTGCAGTCATCATTCACATTCATTCCAAAAGTTGTTTAATAGGGTTAAGATCAGCTCTATATCAAGAGATCTTCATGGACCAGGTTTGGCTCTCTTAGTTCAAGTGAAGGGAAAATTTCACGATGTCCAATACAATTGTGTGCCTCCAACTTTGTTCAGCAGTTTGGTGGAGCATCACATGTAGTATGAGTATGTGTGTGATTAATATTATTATGTTATATTATGTTATACACACACGGTCTTAAGGAAGTGTATCTTACAAACGAATTTTATTTAGGAAGAAATGCCAGTATTGAATTTCGTGAACAAAGCAATGCTAAGCAGTTCAGAAGACTGTAAGTTAAAGGTGTGTCCTTCTTTCAGAGGGATAGAGTTAAAATAAATAAATAAATAAATAAATAAATGATAGAGAGTGAGTCATTATCCTCCATTATGCAGAGTAATATGACGCTTGTCAAAGCTTTCATCAGGATCGGCAGGATAAACGACATCTCAGAGCACATTTACAGTAATGCGCTTTTTATCTGCATGCTTAATGTTTACCATTTCTTTCCTTCTATTCAATCTGGAAGGTAATAAAGAAAACAAAGCGTTCAATCTAGGAGATGAGATGAGGCTTAATTCAGACACTAAAACGCCACCACTGAGGCTCAGGGGGCCAATGAAGTGCCTCAGGACGGGCATCTTGGGTCCTGGCTGCCACCCCTTACCAATAGAGGGCAGCAGATGAGTGGAAGTGAAGGTGAAAAAGTGGGGGAGAGAGTAAGAGAGCTGATGATGATTTGAGACAGCTGACATGAATAAGGTATTGTTAGAATCAATTGTAAGTATTGAATAAGTATAAAATCCTGGGATATATTTGGTGCATCTTTATATGTTATTATTGGAAATAAAATTAGAAATGACCTGTAATGAAGGTTAAGCTGTTTTTTTATTATTATCATTAGAGCTGCAGCTATCGATTATTTTAGTAATTCTACTGGGTTTTCTACCAATTATTCCATCGATTTATTCGAGTAATCGGATAAGAAGTAGTTTTTCTTTATTAAAGAGCAATATTAAATATACGAGTAAAAAATACAAAAATTAAGAGTAAAGACGGGTCTCTTAAAATGAACAAGTAGTTTGTTTCCTTTTTAGAAAAATTTACATTTTTATTGCTGAAATTGCAATTTGTAAAAACTAAACCTATTAAGTACATTTAACTGCCATATTACATTAAAATATACAAATAAAAAATCTAATAAAAAGTTACTTTTAAAAAGGTAAACACACTGTAATTAGTTTTTTTTATCTTTTAGTTGATGATGAAGATGATGATGATGATGACGATGAAGATGAAATGATCCCAAACTCTTTGGAAACTTTTTGTCGCTTTATTTTTCCCGAATCTTCTCTTCGCCCCTCTCTGTTTTCTCTTCATTCCTCCGTTTTTCATTTTTGCAGCATCTTCTGTGTTACCTATCCAGAACACACCAGAGGTTAGCGGGTGGTGCGTCAGTAACAATGGTCCGTACACAAACACAATGCTTGTGTTTAGTTAAATGGACTAAACGAAGCATCGAGGCAAATAATTTGCTTTGATGCATTTTTGTATTCAAATAGTTTCAGCCCTTATTATTATTATTATTATTATTATTATTATTATTATTAATAATAATAATAATTAAGAATTTGTCAGATTGTTTAGGTGAATGAAAAACCCCAGAATATGCAGGAAGTCCAAAACTGTTAAAAAAAAAGAAATTCTCAAAAGGGGGCGAAGCGTCCATAAAGGGAAGTGAGTCTACCTCAAAGGGATATTAAAAAAAAAAAAAGAAAAGAAAAGAAAGTGAAATGTCCCTAAAGGGAAGTGGAAATTTCCTCAAAAGGAAATGCAAATGTCTCAAAACGAAGTTAAATTTCCTCAAAAAAAGTGCAAAGTCCTCAACAGGAATTGCAGTGTCCTTGAAATGAAATGGAAATGTCCTCAAGAGGAATCAAAAAAAAAAAAAAAAATCAACAGAAACCAAAAAAAGGCCATAAAAGGAAGTGAAACAGAAGTGAAGGAGAAACAAAGTGCATCCAGGTTTCCATCTCTGAGAACTGGCAGCTACATCATGCTGCTTTGAGGGGGGAAAATACCAACAGGAAATGATGTCATGCTGTGGAAGATTTGAAGAGCAGGATCAGGGTCCGATCTGATCTTCATCCCACACTCGATGTAAAAGCCTCCAGATGTCAGAACCTCGCCGGTCAGCTCTGCTCTTATTGCTGCTGCTGGCAATCCTTCAGAAATCTGCCATGGCTTCAAGTCTTTCCATCACATTTACATAATTTCATACATATTTGATGTTGGAACACTACAACTTTTAGTAGTGCTCTCGTTTCATTCGAGGACTTTTGTTTAAAATAAAAGTAAAGCATCTGTAATTAATAATTGATTTCAGCTGCAGATGTATATAAAGCGGATCGTCGGGTTTTGCGTGGTGTGAAGGAGCGCACTCGCGGTGTGCACGACTGTGCAACGGTGTTGCTGATTAAAAATTTAAACCTTGATATTACTTGCACATGTTGTGATTGTCATAAGGAGTTTTTCATAAAGTGCAGTAATTAAAGAGGCTCCTCTACCTGGAGCTCCTCAGGCACAAGGAGATGAGACGTGAGACGCACACGACGCAAACCTTCACACACTAATCCCTCACGGAGCTCCACTCCAGGCCTGGCCAACTCTTTCACATAAGTTATAAATGCTATAGAAGGGAGAAAAACACATGGTTGAGATGAAGGGCAGAAGAAAAGGTGCGAAGAAAGAGAGAAGAAAAGATGACACAAGAAGATAAGCGAATGTAGAAATAGAACAAAAAGAAGCCGGCAAGAGGGATGAAAAGCGGACAAGAAAAAAAGAATGAGTGAAGCGTGCAAGAAATAAAGTGAGAAATGAAGAAAAAGGAGAAAGAAAACTGAAAGTAAAAGAGGGGGTAGATAGATAGATAGATAGATAGATAGATAGATAGATAGATAGATAGATAGATAGATAGATAGATAGATAGATAGATAGATAGATAGATAGATAGATAGATAGACAGACAGACAGACAGACAGACAGACAGACAGACAGACAGATAAAGAAATAAACATCAAAAGAAAGAAATAAGTGAAACCCTTAGGAAAGCTGGATAGAAGTTTGTAAACCAGGTGCTTGGCCCTCTGCTTTTGGCGCTGATGAACTGACACGTTCAGGATTCGGGTTCCTAGTGTGAACCAAATAGTCATGGAAGGGGGAAAAAAGGAGACGGAGGAAAGAAAAAGAGGAAGGAGGGAAGCATGTGGATGATTTGATAGCAGAGGTTGCGGTCAGGCATCCCGCCAGCTCTGACCGCTGCTCCCCTTCAGCTCTGCTGGTGGTGCAAATGCACCTTATTCATAACCTACACTTCCCTCACTATTAAGTCCTGGGTTTCTGCCAAGGAGAACTTCTCGAGCGTGCCAGAATATAAACCCATCCTCCCCTTTAAAAAAAAAAAAAAAAAAAAATATATATATATATATATATATATATGTTGTCTAGACACCGGGGAGAGAGAGAGGGCTGCAGAAGAGTCCTCTAATCTTCCATCATTCAGTGGTGGGGGGCACTGAGCCTCACCCCCTCCTCACCCTCATTCATATGAAGATGTCTGCGGCACGCCACCTCATAACCCTTAAACATGCAGAGAGTTACAGATGGCAAACAGGCCATGGTGTGAGGAAGCCTTGTGGAAATGGGAACGCACTCAGGGGGCCTGATGGAGTTTCCAGCCAGGGTCCATCATCCGGCCTGCCGAGTGCAACCCGCGCTGCGTTTTTTTTTTTTTTTTTGATGGATCAGTCCAAATGAACTTTCAAGCCATCATTTATTTTTTCTTGTCGAATGCGCCAGAGTGTTCGCAGAGGTCAGAGGCAATTTCGGAGCAGCCTGCTCTAATAGCCTGTACTGCTGGAGTTAACCGTCTTTAAAAGTGCACGTTGAGGGGGGAAGTGAAGTGAAGTGAAGTGAAGTCTGCTCGTATTCCGTTACCCTCGGCACGGAAAAGGGCTCCAAGAGCCACCGTTTGGCGCTTGAGAGCATCAGATACAGAGATGAGCTCGATGAGATAGCGATCGCTCAGTTTTCTCTAAGATTGGAGCTGAACACTACTGGATCAGAGAAATCCAAGATACAGAGAACAGTGATGTAGCAATGCAAAAAATAAATAAAGAAATATATATATATATATATATATATATATATATATATATATATTTAAATATTTAATCACAATTAATCACAACATAATGAGACATTTTTTATCTGTTTTAAATGCACCTTAAATGAATACTTTAAGTTTTTAATTCTCTAATCAACATGCGCATGAACAAATATTGATGCTTTATGCTAATGTATGTTTATTATTAGTGAAACCGAACTCAACATGGAGCATGAAGACAAAATATTCTTGTAAATGTTTGGAAGTAATTATTTGTGTTTTAAATTATGTAAATTATCAGGACATCAAATGAATCTTTTGCTATGTTTCCACACGGACGGATTTAATTGCCGGATGTGTGGATTTTGAAGATTTTAATTTTTAAATCTATCTATCTATCTATCTATCTATCTATCTATCTATCTATCTATCTATCTATCTATCTATCTATCTATCTATCTAGCTGCTATTTTTTTGCAGTCAAATGCACATAATGAACAGTGTTACTTGACACGTGAATATGACGTGTAAATACTGCTAATGTATCAAATGTATATAATTTTACTTTTTGTGTACAAACTCGCACATCACTTCGCTGCAGTTTATTTTCTTTCATATCTCTGTCGTTCTAGCTTATAAATCCAGTTGAGCACCCCGAGGCTCCTGATAAACTGTGTGTGTGTGTGTGTGTGTGTGTGTGTGTGTGTGTGTGTGTGTGTGTGTGAGCTCAGGCACTGCTTTAATAGGTGTGAAAATTCTCATTGCGACTCAAGAGAAAGCTTTATTACTGCAAACTTTGAAAGAATTGTAATTCTGCACGCTGTCACGCCGGATCGCGTCGACTGTCACGTAATGAAGTGAGGAAGCGAGAGCTGCGTAATTGCATTTGTAAATACAAGACACCTTTCACGCGACGCCTGCTTGCTGGTGCTTACAGGTCTCATTTGGACAGGTCTGATCAGAAACTGTTCTTTTTTTCTTTTTTTTTTAAACCTCACACCTGCATGGAACTAAACCCTGAACAACCTGATAGAAGCGATGATGGTGTGGAGGAGAACATCTAATTCAGATTTATTACTGACATGATCGATTAAGAAATGGAACCAGGTGCTGTGAGTTGCACCGGGAAACATTTGAGATTCATGAGATCAGTTCTCTTTAGCGAGAACTGAGCACTGAGCATCACATAGTTCCATCCACCAGCGTCCACATAAATCAACGTCATATATTTATGTATGTTATTTTTTAGTCAATGATGCCACTCTGGGCTTTCAATACGGCTGACATAATGCTCTCCATTTACATTAAAACGCTACGAGGTTCTAATTCCGAACAGAACACAAGAACCGAAACAAACCAACCAACCTGAGGTCCCTGATTCATTGATACTACGCAGGTTTACTTATTTCAGTATCAGGGGGACAAAAAACAATGGTACTGATGTATCACGTCAATAGACGGAGTGTGTATAGAAATCTCTAATGAACTGAGACTCAAGCCAAAAACACATTCCAGTGCTTTGGTTCATGATGGCAACACACCAAAGGAGCTTTCAAATAATGACATCAGTGGTGACTGACTGGTATCTGGAGCTCCTGGTCTCACTCGTCACCTTTAGTTTGTTGTTCGGCGCACCCCCAACCTCCAAACACCACTCTTGATGCTAATAAAAATGGAGAAGAGCTAAAACTAAGGCTCGCAAAAACTCAAAAAGTCAGCCAATGATGAGGAATCTGTTTTAAAGAACTGTTCAAACGCACGCACACCTTTCACATCCCAGACTAACCCCTTTTTAGACCTGACCAAGATAAATATCTCCACACGACCAAACCGAGCCGGTCTCAGCTCGTCATTAGCGTCAAATTGAATTTTATGATTTTAATAGCGCAAAGAAGAAGAACAGGACACTCGGCGATCTTCATCTCCGTCAGGGCCGCTCTCGTATTCCTCCGGAACGGACTCCTGGGAGATTTTCGTATTCAAACCGAATCTTTCAAGGTTGAATAAAAAGAAATGGCGGTGGGTCCCCGAGCGAGGGGAAGTGATCATCGGCGTTCACCTTCAAACTCCTCTTTGATGTGGCAGAGTCAATTTTTAATCAGGCCACATCAGGCCAGGGCTTCATTTCTCCTTACAAAGTCCTATTACTCGACCACTTTCTGCAAGGAGGTGATAAGGACAATGCTCTCCTTCTCCTGTTCATAGAGCCCCACGTATGATGAGTCCCTTTGGAGAGGCTTGATAAAAAAAGAAAAAAGGGGGGGGTTGTGGCGCATGGGGACAGAAAGGTCACCTCTCTTTCATGATTAACCCTTTAATATAGTTTGTGTGTGTGTGTGTGTGTGTGTGTGTGTGTGTGTGTGTGTGTGTGTGTGTGTGTGTGTGTGTAACAGAAAACGCAAGGGTTAAATTTCCGTTTAATTGCTCACACGCCAGACCTCGAATAAGTTTCTGTTTCGATCGAACACAGCGATTTCCCCCAACACTCGAAATTGATCTGAACACCTGATCATGGTATGAGCTTGAGTTTGGATCTAGAAAGAGGTGGAGGTAGAGGAGGATGAGAATCGAAAGGAGGAGGAGAAAGAAGAGGAGGATGTGAAAGAAGGCAGAACTTGTGTTGTCACGATACCAACATTTTTACTTCGATACGATACCTAGATTAAATATCATGATATCAATACCAAATCGATACAAAAAAAAAACTGGAAAAGTAATTAAACACTAGAACTTTGTTTTTATTTATGAATTAACACCCAATGTTTGCTTTCCTCTGAAACAGCGTAGAACTGTTTCAACTAAAAATAAATAAATATAAAAATAAAAATGCATTTTAATTTTAATTATTGACAAAGTTTCATGCCTCTAGTTTCATCACCTTGAATGTCAGAGAGCATCTGAGAGAAATAAAATAATTAAGCACTCAACTCAATGTGCTGTAGAAGCTGCGCACTGCCCACACACTGCCCCCTATAGTCGAACACTCAGAACTACATCTGTCACTCTTAAATTACTGGTAATACTAAAATAAGAAATCGTATCGTTTTCAAAAGTAGGGTATCACAAGACCTTTTCAGTACCGGTATATCATGCAATACTATGCACAACCCAAAGTGGAGGATAAAGAGGAGGAAGGAAGGTGGAGCAAGAAGAAGAAGAAAAAGTAGAGCATGTACATCCCATCGTCCACATCACTACTCCACGAAAGCATACCCGAGCAGGAAACTGGAGCGTCTCGCTCCAATAATCAGCCTCAGAGAATGACTGAATAAATAAATAAATAAATAAATAAATAAATAAATAAATAAATAAATAAATATGGTTATACTGGGGGGAAAACTGATGCAGAAAGAGATCACAATGTGGGGTCGAGATGCGTCTTTCCCTCCACATTAACAATCTCGCAGCAGCACCCAGTTCCCACCCAGTTCCCCCTCCATTCACCTCAACACCCCTTTAAAACCCTTACAAATAAATCCAACCTAAAACGTGTGCTAATGTATTTCACTAAAACTCAGAGCATCATCTGGACTTCCATCTGCCGACAGCCATCGCTATATAAGCTAGCTTTTATATCTTCACATTCCTTTTCATACCCCTGTATTGTGGTGTATCAACAGTCTCGATCACCTGAGCCTTTAACAGATCCACAATTTATATTTCTACTACATTCCTGATGTTTTCTCTGTGAACTTCCGCGATCTCTCAATAACGAGCAGCTGAATTGTTCATAGGATTTATACAGAAATCATTGCAGCAAGCAGATGATCTTGATCTTGGTGGGTTTCATTTATATGAATATAAAGGCGACTGCATATCTTACGATGATTCAAGATACAAATATTTGCCAACATTTGTTTGAATGAGAAATCCTATAAACGTCTACATTTAGAGAACATTCATATGTTTGCTTGAGAGTTAGCATATTAGCGAAGTAAAGAAATCTGTTTAAAAAAAACTTAAACACGTTATGTGTAAAACATAATGCACATAGTGAGTCTGAAGTACATCTTAAAATGATTAAAGTTACTATAAATATTATTTTTTTTTATAGAAGGTGGGAAGTATTTAATTCACCCATAACTGCGGTCACTGCAAAACAGATACTTTTTAAAGCGCATATAAAGCGCACCCATATATAAGCCGCACCCACTGAATTTTACAAAGATTTTTATTTTGAACATAAATAAGCCGCACCTGTTTATAAGCCGTGTCTACACTGAAACTAATGAACTTTACACAGGCTTTAACGAAAGACAGTGTCTGTTACACGGTGTAACGGGTGAAATATGTTGTGGCTCCTTTAAGAGCAGAGCGGTATTTTGGGAAAAGCCTGCCACCGCATTTTTCCGCTATTACTGCATGTGTGCAAGACCGAGGAATATGTCCTTATTATTTTCTGATGCTGATTTCTAAGTTTCTTTGACTAACCCGTAACGCTGTTGTCAAAAAAATAAAAAAGCACAAGTTTTGGAAACCTGTCTGTGCTTATATGATTTCTGTTCTGGAGTTGTCTGGTTCCTCTCAAGGGTCTGGTTCCTCTCAAGCTTTCTTCCCCATAACATCTCAGGGAGTTTTTCCTTGCCACAGTCGCCATGGCTGCTCATCAGGGATAAATACACACCGTTCACCTTGACTGTTGATTTCTGTAAAGCTGCTTTGAGACAATGTCTGTTGTGAAAAGCGCTATAGAAATAAACTTGACTTGACTTAATTTGACTTGACATGCCTAAGATAAGCACAAGACCATCCTCTCAAATCACTCTCTAGGAGTGTAATCAGTGTTGAGTCGTCTCATGATTACCATCTCTGTGACACCGGTTTCACATAGTAACTAATTCCATAACTGGACATCAGGTATTTCATATATTATGTTGTACTTGATCATGTATCTTGAATGATGTTACACATTATATTTATATTTACATTTACATTTACATTTGCGGCAGACGCCCTTATCCAGAGCGACGTACAAAAGTGCTTTGAGTCTCTAGTAATGAATAAATCTACACTGGTATGCAAGATTAATATAAATATAACTCTTAAATAACATTATATTAAAGTATATATATCCTACAACATTACAAAGTAAGCAAAAAATTTTACAGGTTTGTACAAATACTTTGTTATATACGTCTCAAGCAACCAGATGAACGTCAAATATGTTCATATATGTTTACATCATTTGATAAATCTGTTTATATATAACCATATATCAGATTTCTGTATGGGAGGTGAGTCCTGTTTGGTTGGTGATGGAAATACCTGACACTGGAACACTGTGATGCTTGATAACTCAACACACTTTCTGTCAAGGGCCAGAAGCGGCCTAATTACCTCACGGAAAGAGATTGGACTTCAGGGAAACGCTTGGTGTAAAACAAACAAAAAAAAACACGAAGCCATACACACGTCGTGTCTTAATCTCATTTGAAACAGGCACACCCGAGGTGAGAAAACACACACGTCCGTAATGCAATTTACACCGGGCCGTCTGGAGCGGGAGCCCTGGAGTTATTTTCATTTTCAACACGGAAAATAAACTAATGCGGCATAATCACACGGGTAATTGTCAGGCCATGACTGCTGAAGGCCCACGGTTTTTCGGGTACGCCATTTTTATTTTTTTAAAGCGCGGTGGAAAAACACGACTCGGGGTGCCGTGGAAGCTCGGAGAGACCGCACACACCCCAAACCACACGTTCATTAACTCCAATTATGGGAGGATGTTGGAAAGGGAGGAGAAGCAAGAAGCAAGCTTGGTTTTTGGAGGGGTTTTTTTGTACCCAAAAAAAAATTTGTATTCAAGTTGAAGGAGTAATTCAGGGTCTCAGATTTAATCCATACAATGAATTAAAAACAGTTCAAAATCCTGCTTAACCTCTGCTAGGAAAAAAGAAAATCTCCAGCTTCTTGACAACAACACGAGATGATTCCTCATCATTGTTTCCAATGGTGCATGTACTTTTTTTCCCCTTGTGCACTGCTTCTGGCTCGAACTCGGAGTCTTAAAAGCCTGAGGTTTTATTTTTAATGACTGTGCCATGGATGTTATGCGAGGCTAAGACGTGCAGGCATTAAAAAGAGAATTTTTTAACCGTGATGGTGCAAATGACTAATACTGCTAACAAGCTCTGCCTTCCCTCATTAAAATGTATAATCCTTGGATAGAGTTAAATATAAAAATAAATAAATAATCATGTTGCAGAGCGTTTTGTGGATGAGAGAGAACGCCACGGTTTGACTCGTGTGTCTGCTGACGTTCTCTCATTAACACGCCGAAAAATACTCTCTTTCTAGCGGAGAACAGCCGTTTCAACGAGTGGCCTTAGAGCTCTGCTCGTTTAGCCAACATGCGTGTTTTGCTTTCTGTGTGTATGTTTGTGTGTGAGCGTTAAGTCAGGCCCCTTGCTGCCACACACACACGAACACACACACACGTCCGCATCGTCGACGTAAAAAGACGCGTCGCCAAGCGTAGTTCATCAAGAGGATTCGTTTCCCCCGTCTGAGAAAACCTCATTACGCAGAAGATGTCACGTCTGATTACTTCTCAGTGCAACACTCTACATAACATCACGCCACTGATTCCACTGATTATCACTCGTTTGTTTAATCGTTTAGAAATGCGCAGGAGACGAAAAACACCGACACCTTTTTCATTTTCTATCAGCTTCAATCCAAACCCACCAGTGGTGGACAGTAACGAGGTAAATGTAATTCGTTATTGTACTTAAGTAGCTTTTTTGAGAGAAGTTCCCTCACTCGTACACTCAGAAAGGAGAGGCGGGGTTGGGTGAATTCACGTCATTAAGGAGCCCTGAATCCAAATTAAAATTATGGATGACAAAAAGGGTCCAAACCCTCAGGAGCTGAATTCAGAAATAAGAGGAAAGAAGTAGGGGGGAAACGTGCAAAACGTGTAAAGGAGTCATACACTATTATCATTAAAGGCTAATGCATTTAATGAAATTGGGTAATAACTGTGTTGCACTTATACTGTGTTGCCTGCTGTGCTTTTACACACACAGCAACAATATTTATTTTAGCTGCATAACATACTAAAACCATTGCCGCTTGCTGGTATCTACTGATCACCAACATTCAGCATCAGTTCAAAAGCAAGCAGAACATTTAGAGAGGAATTAATGATGAAGAAACTCCAGACTTGAACTTGCCACAACACACGTGACCTCATTTGCGTGATTTTGGTTTTTTAAGTAGCTGAAAAGAAGGTTTGGGGTTCATGATATTTGTAATAGAAATCAATCAGTGTTTGAGTCATTAATATCATTCTATTAATAGATCAGTGTGCTGAGAGTCACAAAAGTCAGGCTGAAGCAGGTTTGGGGTTGAGAGGAAGATAGAAGAAGCACAGACAGAAGTCAGGTGTCCTGATACTTTTGTCAATACAGCGTGGATGCAGTTTTGTTTTAAAATAAAGAAACAAGCAACTACATTTAAAAGTGTTTTTTATTAAAAATTATAAATAAATATTCTATTAGAAACAATGAAATGAGAATATTTTCAATATATCAATATAAATGTATCATGTAATCTTTGAAAAGTTTTTTCTTTTGTGACACGTCTTCATCATCGCTCTATCACCCGGTCATGGGATCACACGTTTCTTCTCACTGCCACGTTTTGTTCCCGTGAGGAAAAACCCCACGTTCAGCGAAGTCGACTTGCGGTGTACGAATGAACCCAAAATAACGATGCATTATCAACATGCAGGCCACAGACAGCAGGTGATCCATCGCTTCACTTATTCATGAGCACAATCACACACAGATGAGAGCTCATTTTCAGTGTAAAATATACGTCCCTGGTCACACACACACACACACACACACACAGACACACACACACACAAACAGGGCTAGAAAACACACCTCAATCACTGACCACTAACTCATGAATTAAAAATGCCCCCCTGCTCTAGATTTCTCACGTCTGCACGACCCCAACGTGTCATTAGAAACCAGTGATGGCGTAATGGAACGCTCGGCGCAAAGTTCAGGGACATTTTTCTAAGTTGTATGTATTCCGTCCATCTTTTTCAGGTCATTTATTTATATAGTTCATGTTTGTGACACCGTACAAGCTACGAAAACTCACAACTCATCCTAATGCAAGCGTTATTTTTTTTATTGAACAAATTCTATTTTTAGAAAAAAATGGGAACTTTTTAAGACGAGTGCTGTTTACAAGAAAGTATTTCCACACCATCACCTTCAAAATAGCCCCCTTGCACGGTAATACAGCGCCCCCAACGTTCTTCTGGAGCGTGTCCTGCAAATCTTCTTTTTTGAAGCACCTTCTGCGATTTGCACCGGATCTCAGCAACCGAGTCAAAACGGCGAACTTTGAGCTGCATCTTCATCTTCGAAAAAAAGAAACGAATTCCTTACGAGCTGAATCTGGTGAGTAGTGCGGGTGTGGTAGTAAAATCACGTAAAACGTTTTCTGACGATCATCATGCACGAGTTGCCGGAAGTTTTTTCCAGAGGTTGAGCTTGTTGAAGGTCTTTCTGATCTCTCGTCGTCTTCCAGTGATGTTCTTCAGCTCTTGAAGCACCAATGCTGCTCGAAACACCTCGAACGACTTGTTGCAGCATCGCCATACGTCAAACGTATGTTGTATGTGGCAGATTTGACCATTTCCATGCACAATTTCACGTTTGCTCGTCGTTCTAACTTGCTGTCCATGGGGAAATCACAGACGTGATAACAGACGTGGTCAGAATCCCATCAGTTAGCACTGTTAGTCTCAAAACATTTTGATACCACCTTGTAATTTTGAGTAGGAATCAAAGTTCATGTCACAAAGTTCATGATGAAGCTTTAATCACAAAGAATCAGATTAAAATTCTTATAATGTCTAATGTCGATCCACACAGATCTGAAAACTGCGTCTTCGCTTTCCAAAAATTTCTACTTTCTAAGGGTCTGGTCGTATTTCAAACATTAACCGTAATCCCTAAATCTACCTGTTCCTATCATGAGTCGATAAATATTAGCGAGAGTTTTCATGGAATTGGACATGTTTTTGCTACTTCTACAAAGCTAAGTGCTCGACCCTTCACGTGTTGATCATCGAGTTAAAGGGAAAGCCCTGATTGGTCACTTGCCATGTCGGTCATGTGTGTGTGACCTTTCTGTGTGTGGAAGTTGTAGGTTCTTGCTAATGTAATTGATCGACGTAACCCCTAACACTAATGTAAAGCAGACTTTGGTCTTTTCTCCCACATTCCCCCGAGCTGCACTGAGAAGCAAGCTTGAACCGACTCGAGATCTAGGTCTGAGAGCTCCAGGGATGGAGGAGAAGTAAGGCGGCCCGAGCTCTGGGTGACCCTGAAGCCCAGCAACAGCTCCAGATGTGAGCGCATTTTCCTCTCCTTTTCCAGCAGCTTCCTGTTCTTCTTGTTCTCTTCGCTCATTCTGCTCAGCTGCATAAACACACACACACACACACACACACACACACACAAGCACACAAATACACAAACACAAGCATTCGGGTTAACAAATGTTAACAACTTATTAACAATTTATAGCATCAGTTACATGTCTCATCAGCATGGACATGATTTCCGACATGTTTTCCTGTACCATGGAAAAACTGAAAGTAATAATAGTCTTAACGTAATTTTTTATGAAAATAAAAAAAATTGCTAAATAGATGAAAAAAAAAAAAACTTTGCCATTTTCTTTGTCCCATTCTCGTCCTTTTATAGTTTTAGTATTATTTTTGTAATTTTGCAATGTTTATGTTTATTTGCAATTTAGAATTCTTACAAAATCAATCTCACACTTACACACTAACAATAGCCCCAGTTGATGGAGTAGTTATTTTTCATTGGCATGTCGATGAAAATGAAGGCCCTGCCTGGTGGTGAATATGAGAGGTAATTAAAGAGGGCTGAGGATTGAGCTCTGAGAGACACCTGGTGTAAAGGTGGTGTTGATGGCAGTAGCACTACTAACACAGAGATATTATTCCAGGGTTCGATCCTTAACTCCTCCCTGTTCAAACTGTGTCTGTGCGAGGTTCCTCTGGATTTCATCCTGGAGGTTGGCTGGTTCCAAATTACCCCCAGGTCTGAAAGTGTGTTAGGGGAATCGTATCGCATTGCATTGGTAGCTGCTTTATGTGTATCTTTAATGTAACTTATTGTTGGCTATGGATGGAGATAAGAAGTAATGAAGATAAACATCCGTACTGGACAGGAGTCAGTAACGGTATTTAATCGTTCGATTGCAGTTCCACTGTCCTGTGTGAGCGGGATTCTTTTTCCTGAATGCTGCTTCGGTATTGACCGTGCGTTCAATAAAGCCTTTAATCACATGGTTTGGTTTGGTGCTAAGCTCTCGACCTTTGAACTTTGTATTCGCTGTGTGCGCTATCCAGCCTCGGCGCTTACACACGGAAACATGCGAGATCGCTTTAGTGTACTTCAGTAGCAGCAGAACAATCGTTCTTTTCCTTGTTGCTCTTTGAGTCTGCTTCCTTCACGATGACCTCACTCCTTAAAACACACACACACATGGCCTAGTCTGCGTTCCCCAACATGAAGCACATTGATCACAAAGATGTCTCGCACATGTTTGAGGTAGAACTTCCTACTAGTACTTTTTTAATTCTCTTATTAACCCTTAGTACAGCTGCTTTCAAGACTGGAAACTTTCCAAGGGAATTAAGAGGAATATATGGAATTTACCTGGAATTAATAGGAATAAACTGTGAATTTACAAAATTGCATGTTAACCTACTACAGGGAACTTAAATATAATTATTGAAAACTCTTGAAGGATAATCTTGGTTTAAACAACTAGATTTAATGCAGTTTTGGTTGAATTTCTACATGCACACAGCACACGGTCACTGAGGCCACGCCCCCTACATGCACTGGGCATTCCTCCATAACATCAAGTCATTTCTTAAATTCTAGACCCAAAATAATGTCAAAAATGTCCATCTTGGCGAATATTCATGTTAATTACATATATACAAAATTATTCTAACAATTAAATCAAAAGTCGAAAATGGCATTTTTTTTAATCTATTATTTTGCATGCATGTCAGCTTATTGCCAAACAAAATGTTTATATCGATATTTGTATATGACACAGTTTATATACATTTCCAGAAATTTCTAAATTAATACTATAAATTACTGGTAAGATACGGACTTGG
This sequence comes from Silurus meridionalis, assembly GCF_014805685.1. Taxonomy (NCBI): domain Eukaryota; kingdom Metazoa; phylum Chordata; class Actinopteri; order Siluriformes; family Siluridae; genus Silurus; species Silurus meridionalis. Next base: position 1,626,562 of record NC_060904.1, read on the forward strand.
AATATTTCTAAGAAATTCCCTATATAAAGTTCCCATGAAAGGTTTTCAGAAATTGTGCAAACCAAACCCTCAGTCCCGTTATTAATTCTGTACCTTCACACATCCGTCAGCTGGTCCTGGTCCTACCTCACAACCACCAACCTTGATTTAGTAAAGACTTGCGAGTTCACAGTTTCTAATGAAAACACTGATGCAACATGAGCTGTTCTGTCTAGATTCCATATATGAGGGATTTGGTGTAAAATATATCACACCGTTCTCTCTAAATAAAATGGAGGAAAAGGCTTTAAACTCGTGATGAATGGGGAACACATTTGCATTTCCAAAGACGAGGCACGACTGACCGACGGCTGCTTCCGTTTCTTTAAAGCTTTTTGCAGTGACTTTTCTCTGATTGTTCTGTTTCTCTACAGCGTTCCCTCCTGAACTCGTCGCTTTGAAACCCACAGCCTGGCGTCGCCTCTCGAGCTCCACTGCGAGCAACGTTCTCTTAATTGCGTATTCAGACCCGTACACGTGTTCGCATATAGGGGCGGCTTTAAACGGCAGCGATTCGCTATAGTGTACCTTTGTTGGGTAAATGGCCCTGGATAGTGGGAGGTGGTGGTGGTGGTGGTGGGGGGTCTTATCTCATTTCACCTTCATTATAGTTCTGCTCATACAAACGCCACAAACCTCCACCTGCTTTTATATCTCATCTGAAATATGCAAGAGTTTTTTCGAGTCCTGTGACAAAGAAACAGCTGAACTAGGAAATAATATCTATTTGTTTTTTTTCCCATGTATACACTATAAGGTCAAAAGTATTGGGACACTCAACTTTTCCAGACATGTGTGTTTTCTTTCCCCTTAACTGGTACATCAAATTTGGAGGCACATAATTGTGTAGGTTTGCGGAAGCAAGAAATCTCTCCTTCACTTGAACTAGGAAACAGCATGACGATGCTCCATGAACACCTGTTTTCCATGTGTTGGAGTGGAAGATCTTCTGCTATAGAGCTTGGAACCTACTGAACACCTTTGGGATGAATGCAAAATCTGACTGCACCCCAGACCTTCGCATCTCACCTACATCAGTGCCTGACCTTACTAACAACCTTGTGGCTGAATGAATCTCCACAAAATCTCCAGTAAATTTGGTGGAACATCTTCCCAGAAGTGTGAAGGTTATTAAATTTATACCTCCACCCATCCTCTAATCGAGTGTATCTACTTATACATATATAAAGTTGGATTAATTCTCATCTCTCATGCTAAACATTAATTTAAAAAAAAAAACTATCTGTACAATTATCTTATTCTCACTATTAAAGAGGCCATGCTATTACTCCTACTTCAAATATTTGCAATTTACTTTAGCCCACTGGCCATCACAGCTCGTCTGCGTCCTACCAGATGTCTGGTCTCGTTGAATTTCTAATTAACTTTGCGTTCTGGAAGACACTCTAATTTTCGTCAGCTTAAGAGGATCACAGCCATCATTTAATTATGAAGAGGCTAATGACGTTCTCAAATATTAACCCGGCTCTTTAAAGATCCTCCTAACTAATCACGCCGGGTCGAATTTCCATCAGAGCCAAGACGGATGCGCAAGGAACTTGCTCGCCTTTTTCTCAATGAGCTAAAATAAACTCGTCCATCAGCATGTTTATCTAAGAACTAATAAAGCAATGTCCGAGAAATCTCAAGCATTCAATTAAAACATATGTGTGTCTGATAACTTAGAAGTCTGTATTAACGGGTTCAACTGACCACAAACTTCCTGTGTTCTTGTTTTGAACTTCTGGACCTTAACCTCCAGCCAATCATAATCCAGTATTCCCACTGATTAGGGGAAAATCTGTCTGTTGCTGGTTTGTAGAATAAATTGTCAGAGCTACACTGTAGGTCAAATGTATTGGGACATCCGACTTTTTTCCAGCTGTATGTGGTTCTTCCCCAAACTATCAGCACAAAGTCGGCGACACGCCAGGCCTTTTCTCCTCACCTACATCAGTACCTGACTTTATCAAAACCCTTTTGTCTGAATGAGCACAAATCACAAAATCTAATGGAACATCTTCCCAGAAGAGTGGCGGACTCCAGAGTTAAAGGGGACTCGGGAACGCATACCAATCAGAAAACACATACCAATCTTACATTTATGTTTATAGAATTATAGAATATATTCGCGTTTGAGAAACGGTTTGGCGAGGAGAAATTGATCTACATAGAAAATATTATTCACAAATTATTGGTCACTTTTTAAATAATAAAAGTAAAGGGCATCTACTGATAATTATATTTAAATAAATCGTTTTTTACTGATGCAAATATGTTCAAAGAGACGCCTCGTGATACAAATGTCAACTTGTATCCAATGCACAGTTTTTCAAATCGATGTGATTTGATGTGTTGATTTGAATCGCAAAAACGTTCCATCTCACATTTAGACACCTTGTGCAGTGGCTCAGCAGTGCCCCTAAGACCTTTTGACCAAAGTCCAACATCTTAACCAATAATTTATCTTATTACTTTGTTTATAGAAGTTAACCTAAAAATAAGGAAGAAGAAATTGACGTTGCTCAGGTGTCTTACCTGTTGGTTTAGCATCTCGACAGACTGCACGTTGGACCTCAGCCTCGATTGGATGTTGTCTATTTTGCTCAAGTTATCAGCTAGTTGCTTCTTGTGCGCATTCCTGCACATAAAAGACAAAAAAGAAATAAAAAAAAAAACGAAAAAAATAAACCCCAGCAAATGCGTTAATGACTGCTTTCAAACAGCCGAGCAGCGATTCATCTTCTGAAAAGGGAAGCTTCGCTAGCCGAACTAAATCGTGACCTTGTTTGTGTAGGGAAAAAAATTAAATTGATGTTTTCTTATATTTTTTAATTCAAAGGGCAAAGAAGTTATTAAGAAATGTTGGATGAGTTAAAATGCGACAGACCCGCAGATAACATTAACGTAGCGGCAGACATGAACAAGGACGAACATAACGAGCCGAAGAACAAGAATCCGACGTCTATTAAAACCCATTTCGCATTTCACCATGGCCGGCTTTGAAAGATCTTAAAAAAAAAAAAAAAGAAAAGAAAAAGAAATGGCGGTCTAATTAACGATCTGTAGCGTAGAACGCATCACGTAACGACGGTTCCTCGTCCAGTTCTCCGGAAAACGGCCCATTTTCTGCCCGGATGAATTCATCCGGTCCAGTTAAAAAGGCGAATTCTCATGCAACTTTTTAAAACACCGCTTTATGAGCGACATCAGCGCCAGACTTTATCGCTTATTAAACCGTTTCTCGGGCTAATTTGCCTGTAAAGGAAAGAAAAAAACCAAGTCTTTTATGAAGTTTATATAAAAAGCAATGGATAGGAAGAGGTCCATCATGCTTCAGTTGCAGATTCATCTTTAATGAATTCCACACACACACACACACAGAAACTTTTCCACCCTATTAGTGATAAAGACGTACAAAAAGAAAGATGGAAAAAAAAATTCAAGATGTTACGTGCCCATTATGAAGATTTACATATAAAAGATCCTGTCTGACGAGTCATAACAGATCCGCTCAGGAATAATACGACTTGTTCGCTAATTTTCATCCCACTGCTTCTTATCAGTCAATATTAAAGACCGTGGGCCAGCAGCAAAAAGAAAAAAAAAAATTCAGAAAAATCAACAAAAGCTTTTGTTAATAAAGAGCGCTAGGCTAAGCTAGGCCTGTGTGTATAACCCCCTGATTCACAGCACACTGTAATGAGCTCCACTTTCCCAGAGTACAAAATGGTACAAGAGCTCGGAAATGAAAAGGGAGAAGAAGACGAGGGAGGAATTTGGTGAAAATGTGGACATTCCAACTCCTCATCAACCGAATATATTAAATATCTGCAGCGTAGACATGATTGTAAAATATGAAGTTGGAGTATACGTAATTGCACCTTCTGTCTCTCTCTCTCTCTCTCTCTCTCTCTCTCTCTCTCCCTCTCTCCCATCCGTTAAGACTGAGAAGCGTCTTGGTTTGCGTCACGGCCGATAATCGAGACTTTTAAACAGAAATTTTACATAATGATTTAATGCCACAGAATTGAGGTCTGCTGCATCTCCAGCAGGGTGAAGGACATGTTCATCCTCAAAAATAATTCACACTATTACTATGTTCCTCGGTTTAGATCTTCCTTGTGCTTGTTTCCATCCTTCTTTGTCCCTCAGTCCATGCTTTGCTCTTCCTTTATTATTTGTTTGCTTCTGTAATTCCTTCCATCCATCCATCCATCCACATCCATCCATCGAACTATCCATCCATCCATCCACATCCATCCATCCATCCATCCATCCATCCATATCCATCCATCCATCCATCTATTGAACTATTCATCCATCCATCCATCCATCCATCCATCCACATCCATCCATCCATCCATCAAACTATTCATCCATCCATATCCATCCATCCATCCATCCATCCATCCATCCATCCATCCATCGAACTATTCATCCATCCACCCATATTGTAGGACTGTTTTTTTTCTGTCTTTCTTGTCCATCCATCCATCATGTCTTTTGTCATTACTTCCTTCCTTCCTTTCTGCTAGATTTCTTTGTCTGTCTTTCCTTCCTTTGTTTCATTTTGTCCATCATCTATCCATAATTACTTTCTTTTTTTTCTTTCTATAATTGATTTCTCTTGTTTTTTCTTTTTTATTTCCATCCATCAATTCATATTTTAAGGATCCTCTATTCAATCCTTCCTTCCATACATACATTTTTTTCACTTTTTGAGGATCCTTTTTTCTTCCTTATTTCCTGTTTTTCTTTCCTTTCTTTTTTCTGTCCTTCCTCCTTCCCTTTCTTTCTACCCTTCCTTCTGTCCTCCCTCCTTTTACTACAAGGCCAGAAGATTTTATTTGGGGAAACCGTATTCAGAACGATGTTGTCCGTGTTACTCAAGCGGATTTTTTTTTCATCTTGAATTGATGAGAAAATATTTTATTTGAAAATTAAAACTAAATAAAAGCAGTCAAGAAATGACTGAAATCCTGTTGGTGAATGGGATTAAAAAGATCACATTACATATTTTTTTAATTCTGCATTCAATAAAATGAATTAATCAATGCTCTTGGCAGAAACAACGATCTGTAAGTGATAGTATTAAGGAAAGTATTCCAGGAGAAACATCTGGAGCAGCACAGGTCAGTTCTCCTGAACGAGCTGCTGAAACATTCCTTTGCTCCTCTTTCTCTTTACTTTGGCAGATCTGTAATTCTAGAACTATCCAGAGATTTGTTTGAGAGTCGTCTGGATTACGAGCAGACGATGCTTTCTGGTGTCTGGTGTCTCCTCATGTTTACTGTAATCCACTGCTGTAATCACATAATCAATCGTTACCTGCTAATGAAGAGCTGCTAATTGTGACTTGATTTAATGAGTGTGTGGTGAGTGCAGACCAGGGGTTTTAAAGAGAGAGAAAGGGAGAGAGGGAGAATATCTGGAGAAAGATGGAGAGAGTAAGGAGGTAAAAAGAGGGAGAGAGAGAGAGAGAGAGAGAGAGAGAGAGAGAGAGAGAGCAACTGAAGGGACAAAGAGAGCGATTAAGAGGAAAGCAGTTAGAAAGATAAAGAAAGAACAGATGGGGAAAGTAAGAGAGAACAGCTGGAGAGAGGGAAAAACAGCTGGAAAGAGAACAGCTGGAAAAAGCAGCTGGAGAGAGGAGAGATAACATTCGGAGAGAGAGAGGAAAAGAAACTGGAGAGAGAAATCAGCTAGAGAGATGGAGAGAAAACAGCTGGAGAGAGGAAGAAAACAGCTGGAAAGACAGAAAAGCTGGAGAGAGAGAGAGAGAGAGAGAGAGAGAGAGAGAGAGAAAGCAGCTAGAGAGAGAGAGAACAGCTGGAGAGAGGGAGAATGCAGCTGGGGAGCAGGAGAGATAACAGCTGGAAAGAGAGTATTTACTGCTTCATTCATTCACATGTTCATTTCTAATAAATGTGCCAGTTAAGAGTTAATATCAGCACCTCGTTCGGGTTCGACCCAAATATAGCGCCTTTCATTTGCATGGATAATAAATAATAAATGCACACCTGAACCTCCAGTCTGGAAATTCACCTCTTAACCAATCAGCATATACGTGTATCTACACACCACTGAGCTCCTGCCCAGAGATCTTCACTGCATCGTTCTGTGATGGATAATGGATAAGTCACACACTGTATACAAACATCTACTCTACATGGCCCAAGGTTTGTGGACACTGGATAACACTGGGATGTATTTTATAGACATCCCATTCCACATCTGCTGTAATAATAACCTCCACTCTTTTGGGAAGACGTTCCACTAGATTTTGAAGTGTGCTTGTGGAGATTAATTCAGCCAGAAGAGTGTTAGTGAAGTCAGGTACTGATGTAGGTAAGAAGGTGAGGAGGTCTGAGGTGCAGTCAGTGTTCATATTCATCATGTTCAATAGGTTTGGAGCTCTATAGCATGAGATCTTAAATTCCAACCCATGCAAAGCAGATCTTCATGGAGCTGGCTTTGTGCACAGGGGCATCGTCATGCTGTAAAAAAGGTTTGGGTCTCGTTGTTCGAGTGAAGGAAAAATTGAATCCGATTGTGTGCCTCCAGCTTTGTGAAGAACCACAAATGACTTGAAAAGACCGGTGTTCCAATACCTGGATAAAAAGGTGAGGCTTTCACAAGAGTCTGTTAATACCAGAGGTTGAAAACGCAGACGTGAGCGTTGATCATTCCAGACTGATATGTCTCGAATGTTATTATTGAGTGGATAAGAAGCTATTTGTGCTTCTGAGGCTGAAGTTCCTCAGGAGCGAGTATATTACAAGCTTCATTAGGAGAATAAAACAATAAAAAGACGACAGGAGCAGTTAGAGTACCTGCCCGTGTCCCTGACCCTCATTACGCTCCGCACTCTGGCCTCTGCACGTTCGTTACGTCGTGTTGGGGGGGTGTGACCACCGGTTCATCGCCCTCCAGCTGTCCATCATTTTAATGATCACATTAGGCGACCTGACAGCGTGATGAATCGCTCCCTTTGTCTATTTTAATAATTGAGAAAAAAACTTTATTCATAAAGATCTGACGATCAGATTTCGATTGAGGCAACCACGTAATCTTCCAAACCGAGATAATAACAACGGTGGAGGAAATCACACCGTTCTGAATTCATCATCATTTTGCTTATTAGAATTTCCACTATCTGGCCAAAAGTATCAGGAGAACTGTTTTTCCAGCCCTGTGCTGTAGCATGGAATATGGCCTTCAAGCTCCATGAAGATCTGCTTTCCATGGTTGGGGGTGGAAGATCTCCTGCTAAAAAGTTCTGGTAGGTGAGGAGCACCCCAGGCCTCCTCACCTACGTCCGTACCTGACTTTACTCACACACTTTTAGTTGAATGAATCTCACACAAATCTCCAGAAGCACACTGTGAACATGTCTGCTCATGTTGAGTTTATGTTCTACAGTAAAAAGACTTGGTTCATGTAGGTCATTAATTTGAAAGCTATCTCTCTCTCTCTCTCTCTCTCTCTCTCTCTCTCTCTCTCTCTCACACACACACACACTTTGTGTACACACTCCTTCACCTCCAGACGACCTCTTAGCTGATTAACAAGCGCTCGCTGATTAGCGGCGTGAATGTGGATGGCCTGAGAAGTGGAGAGAGATGGCGAGAGAGATGGCGAGAGAGAGAGAGAGAGAGAGAGAGAGAGAGAGAGAGAGAGAGAGAGAGAAAGAGCATATGATCGTTAGCTCTCTGCCCATAAACACTGATGAAGTGCAATACAAGTCTCATGAATCCTTTCAGCCAATCAGAGTGGACGAGGAGCAGCCTGTCGCACTGATGTGAATCAGGACACGGTGGAGGTGAGAACACTCTTTAACGCACTCGTACTGCTACGTCTCACCCAGGAGTGTATAATCGTTCCTCTGATCCATGCGAGGATCAGATCGCTGATAAAACAGTTTTAGTGTTTAAAAAATGCAAATCCAAACGACTGCCTCGAATGAATCCAAGTCAGTTTCCTGCTCACATTATTATTGCAAAAGGGAGCCTACCGTGGTTTCGATCTTCAGTGGATTGTGATTGGCTGAAAGCAGTTCAGGTGTGAATAGTGGATTGTGATTGGCTGGAAGGAGTTCAGGTGTGAATAGTGGATTGTGATTGGCTGGAAGGAGTTCAGGTGTGAATAGTGGATTGTGATTGGCTGAAAGCAGTTCAGGTGTGAATAGTGGATTGTGATTGGCTGAAAGCAGTTCAGGTGTGAATAGTGGATTGTGATTGGCTGGAAGGAGTTCAGGTGTGAACAGTGGATTGTGATTGGATGAAAGTTAATATAATTCGCGTTCATCAGTTGAAACTTAATGAATGCGCTGCTAATAACCACCTGTAACCATAGTAACAGCCATTTCCAGCTCCATCCATAGTGAGGCAGCGATTGTACACATTTCCTAATGACCTCACTGAGCTCCATGGAGGAGTTTAGCATGCGGTGAAACTTCTTTAGCGAATACGGTGATGTTCATAAACGGGTCGAGGCACAAGATGAATTTGAGGAACTGGAGAAGAAAATGTTCAGATGAGAAATAAAACTAAAAACAGCAGCAGGAGAAACTCGAACTGCTCACTGTCTCTCATAGCTAACACATCTAAATAGGTAATCTTCTGGCACTTCCTTTTCTCTAAATGTGATTCAGAGCAGCAGAATTCTAGATGTAACAAGTCGTATATAAAATGCATAATGAAAATGAATCGTTATTTCAATCCGTTCAGTCAGTTTTCACTGCAAACATCAAGGACAAATTTAACTCCTTAATCCATGGCTAGATGTGAAGCCCTACACCATTTTAACGGTCTCCGCATCACCTCGGGCTGTTCTTCACCTCCACTTTGTGCTCTAACTTCCTGTACCAGGGTTATCACTGACCTGTAGGACCACCCTATAGCCATTACAGTGTAAAATAAAGCTAGGAAGGAAGTAACGGAGAGCTTCAGTGATTGTGGTGAGAGAACTGCTAATCCGCCGATGGTGGTGTAATGATTGTATAATGGACTGTAAACTGTGCTTTTAGGCTCCTACCAGTTTCTCTGAAGTGTGTGATGTGATTGAAACCAGAATACGTTCACACACACACACACGGAGAGAGACAAGAAACTGACCTAGTTGGTGAGAGTGGCCGTATTAGCATAGCAGGTATTTTAACACAGAACAAAGCGAGAACAAAAATGGCACGTTTAATAAGCAAGTAGGACATTCAGAGGCGTCACCTTTCGCTCGTACCTTTCCTGAATCTTTCACTTTATTAATAGGACAAAAAGAAAGCTGTCCACGTCTTCTTCTTTTTTTTAAATGCATTTGTCAACTAAAAAAATTCAACTAATCATAAAGTCAGAGGCCTCAAAGAAAACATCTCGGAGGTCCTCAGAGAGCTGAGACCAAAATAATCTTGTGGGTAACAAAGAGCTTTCGGAGCTTTAGAAGACCAAGCGTCGGCTCCAGGCAAGCAGGTTTTCTCAGAGGAACCGGCACGGATTACCGTGAGACCTACATCTGTCTAAGTCTGGTCTGAGAACCGTTTGGAAGCAATTAATGGCATTTCTTGATGAATGGAAAGAAAAAATGAGTGCATGAGACACATCAGGGAGACGATTGTCATTACTTCAGGTGCTACGGAGGGTGTGCTCGAGGAACCCTTTGAACTCCAATAGTGACTGTTGTCCGCCATGTCGTTTCTTCTGACGCTCTCAATGGAAAGTAATACAAGCTCTTAATTTCCTTACCAACATGTCCCTTACGGACGAGGCGGGAGGGGTTTGGGGTGGGGGTGGGGGGGTGTCAGCGCTGCCCTTTTGAAAAAAAAACGTAGGTAGGGAAGGACGTTCCAATTGACGAGACGAGAACGTAGACTCCTTTCCATCCTCACTCTATCGCTCTTCTTCTCTCTCTGTCTCTCTCTCTTTCTCTTTCTCTCTGAGGTATAATTATCTTTTGGTGCTCTGCCAGAGACGGTTCTCCTCGCTGGAGTCGAGGAGAAAAAAGCAAAGCGAACGGGTTTCGTGTCTCAAATCAGCTCCGGATAAAAAGCGATTATGTTCTACATGACATCGCGCTGGGATTTCTTCATCATGCAAAGCAGTCGCGATGACGAGTGTTACAGAGAGACAAGCGAGAGCTGATAAAGTATCGCAGGCAGAAAGAGAGAGCGAGAGAGAGAGAGAGAGAGAGAGAGAGAGAGAGAGAAAGGACAGAAAGATTCACAGCATGAATGCCCGTGTCATTATAACTTCCCACTTGCAATTCTATGCTAATTAGATCTCAGTTCCATGCTAGTTCTCTTACAGTTCTATGGTAGCTAGATCACATTTCCATGCCAGTTCTATCTCAGTTCCATGCTAGTTCTAGCTCAGCTAGATGCTAGTTCTATCTCAGCTCCATGCTAGTTCTATCTCAGCTCCATGCTAGTTCTAGCTCAGCTACATGCTAGTTCTAGCTCAGCTACATGCTAGTTCTAGCTCAGCTACATGCTAG
>NC_060904.1:1639588-1734588 GCF_014805685.1 Silurus meridionalis
ATAATAAAGAATCAGAGAGAGAAAGAGAGAGATGGGGGGGGAGGGGCACCAATAGATTTAGGTTTAAAAACAGGTAAAAATAATGAAATAGGGAGAAACATAAAAGGGAAAATGAAGGACAAAATTATGGAGAAAGGGATAATGTATATAATATTTTAGGTAATTATGAAAAGAAAGAGAGAACAGAGAGGAAAAAAAGGAAAATAGCGAAGAAAAGAGAAAGTACAGAGCTAGACTCTAGTACACTATGTGGCCAAAAGTATTGGGACACCGACTTCTCCACTGGTTCTTTTTCCCCAAACTGCTGCACAAAATTGGAGGCACGCAATTGTATCAGACGTCTTTAAATGCAGTAGCAGGAAACCTTTCCCTTCAGTCACACTAGAAGACCCGAACCTGTTCAAGCGTAACAAGAAGTGCACAAAGCCAGCTCCATGAAGATCTCCTTCACAAGGGTTAGAGTGGATCTTCTGCCATAAAGCTCCAACCCTATTGAACATGATGAATGTGAACACTGACTGCACCCCAGGCCTCCTCACCTTCTCACCTACATGAGTACCTGACTTTATTAACACCCTTCTGGCTGAAGGAGCACAAATCCCTTCAAAATCTAGTGGAACATCTTCCAAAAGTTTGCCGCTTATTTTAACAGCAAATGGGAACTAAATGTGGACTGGGCTGTTCGAAATGAGGCACATACAAATCTTATGCTCAGGTGTCCACAAACTATTGTAGATATAGAATAGAAAAGTGTAAGATCGGACAGTTAGATCGGACAGTCACTGTAGCACTGTCGCGATGTTGTTCATAAAGGCGTTCGTCGGTCACATGGAGGTATTTGATCGAATCGTTATTAAACACACGCTGAAATACCGGCGCGGTGAGAACGCGACCGAATCTGCGTGAGGCTCCGGATTCATTTCTCTCCGTAATAAATAATATTATCCAGTCTGTTAGAAGAGTTTGGTGTGTGTGCTTGTGTGTGCATGTGTGTGTTTTAATGATTCCTCCTCACACTCTGTCTGCAGTCTAGCGTTCATACGGAGACGTTTAATAAAGGCAGGAGCGGTAATCGGACCGCCCGTGCCATCATCTCGTGCCGTCACCTGCCTCGCTGTTTGACAGCTTATTCCACCGCAGCAAAATGGCTTCCCCTCCTTCCTCTTCCTGCTCGCTGCATCTTTTCCTGCTTAATAACCAAAGGCAATAACTGTGTGTGTGCACGACTACAGACAGGAAGGGAGGAGACGCGGAGAGTGTCGGCATGCCGAAACGGCGAGAGATTAAAGAGCAGTGATTATGAGGAAAGAGGAGTTGTCAGAGAATGGCGTACACGTGTGCGGTTCACGTCGATGTTTCAATTACGAGCGCGTATTACAGAGCGAGAGCTTTACAGAAGCCTGTCTCGAGCATGTCGGAAGGAGAAGGAGGAGGAGGCCAGGCTGTTTTGTTTGTATGTTCCTTTTATTACAAAGCACTTTCTTGTCTCACACACACACACACACACACACACACACACACACACACACACACGGTGTTGCACGAGACACAATGTGTCTCCCAGTGTGTTTCCACAGACTCATGCAGAGAGACGAGTGATTTCTTAGGGTTGCTGTATTCAAATAAGATTCATCCAAAATAGGGCCTGATACAATTCCTTGAGTAAGTTGATTACAAAAATGAATCAAGGCGCTTTTTTTTCCGTCTATTTAACTCCACACGGAGCACTGTGTTTCCACACGAACCATTATTACTGACGCACCACCCACTAAACTCTGGGGCGCTCTGGACAGGTAAACACGGAAGACGCTGAAGAATGAAAAATGGAGGAGTAAATCAGCGAGGGGGTGAGATGAAGATTCAGGCCGGAGAAAACAACGTTTCCAAAGTTTGGGATAATTTCAAACGAAAACATTATGAAAACACATATTCTTGTATTCTTATCTGATTACTCGATTAATCGATGGAATAATTGTTGGAATACTCGATTACTAAAATAATTGATAGCAGCGTCCCTAATCCAATCCAATCATCTCACACACACACACACACACACACACACACACATGTGAGTGGGACGTGTTAATCGGTCAACAACAACGGCATGAAAATATGTTTTACATGGTTTGGAGAGGAAGATCTTGAGTGGCCTGATATTGAGCTCTAACGCTACTGAACACCTTTAGGATGAATGTGAATGCTGACTGCACCCCAGGCCTCCTCACCTTCTCACCTCCATCAGTACCTGACTTTATTACTCCAAAATCTAGTGGAACATCTTCTCAGAGATGTAAAGGGAATAATAAGAGCAATAGATGGATGAGTTTGTGTATCCAAAGATATAATTGTTTTAAAGTTTAGGGAAGAATCTCAAATGCATTCAAGGATCTGTTGTATTGGTTCTTTAGGGTTCTCCGGTTTCTCCGACAGCAGCATGGATGGCTGTGATATTCAGGGGCAAAAAAATATTAAATGGCCTTTTCTTAGCCAAAGCGTTAAAGTTGTTGCCCAGTGACCGGTTTCTATGGAAACGCTAGCCGTCCATCCAGCACTGTCTCCATAAACGAAACGGTTCTACCGTCAAGCCCCTGATGATAATAACCCCCTTGATCAGGGTATGATATAGACCCTGTTACCCGGGGTGTGAACAACGAAGCGCGGAAAAGCGTGTTAACACGCAGCTAATCGCTTTCGAAGAAAATAAGAGCCCGTGGGCTTCGTGCAAAAACACGCCTCGTTCGCCAGGCCGGAATTAGTCCTAGTGCTTACATGTATTGTTAAAGACGGCATTAAGAATTCATCATCGTACTAATTAAAACGTCTGGATGTGGATGATGTATCGCTTAAATATGTATATTTATTTTCAAAGGGCTTTGAATTAAATATGCTAGTTTGACGAGTAGGAAACGTGATTGAACAAGGCAAGGCCTAGCCCACTGTGTGTGTGTGTGTGTGTGTGTGTGTGTCTTTCATAACAGCAGAATAATTACATATTAAACCAGAGTCCACCAGTGCACACGTGAGTCCTTATTAATAATACTAATGGATTCTTTAATTGCGTCGGTACCGGCAACGATTTCCAGAGCTGCACCGAGTCGTCTAATGCCTTAATAACGGCACTTCTCCGATGACTAATGGCTCGTACGGAGATGGAGGATAAGGTATGGCTCGGAGGACGTTGGGGAAAAGTAATTAAGCATCCCCCTACTTACCCAAAGTCCAGCTTGCCCTTCCCAGAGTGCTCTCCTCAGGGCCGAGCCGTTCCAATCAGCCCTGCCGCTTTCATACAGCCGGCTTCTTTTCTTTTTTTTTCAGTCGCTGTGAGCCGAGTGTTTTTCAATCAGGAGCGTGAACGGTAAACAGGCTACGGTAAAAAGGCTGGTTGGTGATTGCTGAAGGCTGCATAAAGAACTGCAACTGTAGACGAGATCCTTTTGCGAGATCCTTTCGCGAGGGTCACGTGGGAGCTGCGGCGATACGATGACACTCGGAGAACGTAGCAATTGATAAGACTTAAGGATTAAAGAAAACATGTCAGCGAAGACTCGAGTTTAAAGTGTACGCACGTAAAAAAAAAGTTGTGGTAGTTTTAGAAAAAGAAATGGGAAAAGTCAACATGGAGTGTGTGTTGGAGTGTGTGGAGGTGAAACGGTATAACACGAGCTGCATTCATTTTAAGCACGCTTGTGAAGCAAAGACACTTAAAGTGAAGAAGATCAGAATCCAGGCTAAGCGATCCTAAAAACGCAGAAACGTGAACAAAGCCACCAGGGGGCGGTGTTTGTAATTTATTATTGAGAATAAAAAAATGTAAAAATCAGAAGACCAGGTAGTGATTCTCATGACTTTAGCTAAAGTCCTCATTTCCTATACCTTTGTGATGTCATCTGCATTTTCTAATGCAGCGACAAGGCAACAGAGTCGTGATTTTGACATGACATGAACCACGTGTACATGTCCTCGAATCTAAATTCCATTTTTATACAATTAATACTAATTTGATAAAATCGCAGCTGTTAATACTGTGGCAAAGTGGGCGTGGTCAAATGCAGATTTTTGAGTGTTCTATCCAGTGTAGTTAAGTTGGTGAAGATGATCATGGAGAGGAACTTTCATCTTCACCATGAACACACAGTGGATAGTACACATGGTCCCTCCACTCTCTCTCCCCCTGTGGTTCCTCTCTGTGAGGACCCCACAGTGTCCTCACTGGAAAAGAAAACACTCTAGTGATGGTTTGTGATTTCTTTACCACATGCTTCCTTAAGCTCCGCCCTCTGTTCACAAACTGGAGCATCACCACACCCACACTGCCACAAAAAAACGATTTCAGGTGATGAATGATTATAAAGATTATCTAGTGGAACAAGTGACCCCCCAAAAAAAAAAGATTGTTCTTTCAGCCAATCAGCAGTCAGCAAATATACTAAGCTCCACACTTTAATCTGAGTCAGTTGATTTAATTAATTTGCCCTGGCATCTTGTTATTTCTCTTCTTTTGCTGCAAGACGATTGTGAACAGTGAACAGGCTCCGGTAAAAGGCGGTTTGTGTGGACGAGAAGAATGGGATGGTGTTCAGAGAGTTAAGAACAAGGCAGATCGATACGCCAACAGTTTTCCAAATCACTAATACTTAGAGAGCTTCTGTTGTTGGTGAAGAGACGAAAAGTCTATGTAACAAATCTGAGAGAAATAACATTTCTTTCTGTTTTATTCAGTAGATCAGACTCAAGGATGATGTCGGTGAAGACGACGGAGAATGTTCTATACAAGACTTGAGTTTGAAGGGTGTCATATTCAGACCTGACACACGACCTTCACGTTGGAGTTAAAAAAAAAAAAAAAAACTACGATACTTTGACAAATAATAAAAAATTCAAGATGGAGTGTGTGTAGAAATGCATGGAGGTGAGGGGTGATACGGTATAACACTTGAGCTTTATTCGTTCGGATCATGCTTTATGAAAAGTGAAGAAGTCCAGACTGAGCGGGTCAGGGTTACGGTCCTGACACGCCAAAACCCGCGGCAGACAATTAGCGCCAGTTAAAAGGCGGAGGGTCTCGACGTGTCCTGTGCCACGTGACGTCATGTTGTGTGACTGTTTTTATAGAAAAATCAACTGCAGAGATGAAAAGCGATGCTCGATACACATGAAGACGCTCAGCGCCTGTGTACAGCGCCTGTCCATGCCACCAGCAGGGGGCAGTGTTTCCTCTTTAGAAACCAAAACAAAATACTCTCTGCCCTCTTCCACATACATGAGCGATCAGACACTTGTGACCAGCTGGACACGACTCATTCACATAGGAACGAGGGAAGTTGATTTTATTTAAAAGTGTATCCAAGAAGCTGAACACCTCCTAATGGTGAATTTATTCAAGCTCCACCCCCTTAACAAATTTTTTTACAACAATGTTATTGATATTTTTTACTGATCTTAGGGATAAGATTCAAGTTCAAGAGACCGTGTGTGTTTATTTGTGTGTGTAGGATTGTAGGGTTGTGCTGGGGCAGTTAGCAGGGGGTCACTGTCACTGAGGATCCTTCCTGTGGCTCATGTATGTACCTGAATAAATAAGTAAAGATTACAGGACATGGAGGACGCAAGAGCTGAGGTTCACTTCAATGTCACAGTACAGTTCTTAGGCCAAACAGAACATTGTTATTGATGTGTGTGTGTGTGTGTGTGTGTGTGTGTGTGTGTGTGTGTGTGTGTTAAACAGCGTGATGTAATTAGCTGAAGCGTACAGTATGAGGTGAATTTAAAGGCATCCGCTAACAAGGACAATAACGTGCAGGGACAATACGCGTCCTTTATCGAACAGGAAAATATAAACCAAAGACTGTGCTGCTTATAATAATAAAATTATAAAATAATAATAATAATAATAATAATAATAATAGTAATAATAATAATAGCAATAATTAGTATAATACCTAGATCTTTTGTTGATTTTCGGATATTTTCTTAATAATCTTGCATGTATTTTATTAAAAAAAATTTCCCCTTAAATTGTTTTAATAATGATTTATATAATTATTATATAAATATCAATATTATTTTTATTGTTTCATAAGAATTAAAAAATATAAGAATCAGTGTACATGCTTAGTTTATATATTATTTTATTATTTATTATCAATATTTATATTATTATATCACAAACGATCCCCTTGTATTGATAATTGTAATGTACATTAAAAATGAGTGTTGAATTTAGTGAAATGTGGAGCGAATAAAACAGTCGTAAAACAGTCGTGTTCCTGTTGTGTGTTGAATCCACGTGTTGAATGAAACCAGACCGACCCTGGCTCTGCGACGTTCGTGTGAAAGCGACCTGATCATTAAAATATCAGAGACGGCTTTTTGCTGCGATTAAACCTGAGAGAAACGGCGAGTCGGCCGAGGTCATTCGAAAATAATTTCACCGCACGCAGTCCACTTATAAAATCTATCAGTAATGGCTGTGACCGGAGCAGATGAGGCCATTTCAAAGCCAATTTCCTTCAGATTCATCAAGCTTGACCATTTCTACAGGTCAGAAAGAGAGAGAGAGAGAGAGAGAGAGAGAGAGAGAGAAAGAGAAAAGAGAGAGAGGGAAAATGAACTCTGATGTATTTGCAAATAGAGAAAGAAACAGAAAAAAAGATGAAATGAGAGAAAAGAGAGGTAAACAGAGTCGGGGGAGTGAGAGAAGGAAGGAGTGAATGTAAGACAAAGACGAGTAATAGACAGACAAACATAAGAAAAAAGTCAGAGAAAGAGAGGACTAGAAATAGATGGAGGGGCTGAAAGAGACAGACAGCAAGTGAGAGAGAGGAAGAGACAGTTGGGGACATAAAAAAGTCAGAGAAGGAAAAAAATTCAGCGAGACAAATAAGTCAGACAACAAAAATTCAGAGGCCCAAAAAATTCTGAGACCGACGGAGAGACAAAACAATCAGAAAGACGAGAGAAATAATGAGCTGGAGAAAGAAACGAAACACAAACAGGTCGATGGAAAAAAAAGGCAGTGTGACAGAAAGACAAAAGTCATAAAAGGGCAGACAGACAGAGAGAGGAAGGAGTGAATATTAAAGAGACTGAAAGACTAGAGCAAAAAGAGGAGAGGACGAGGTTAAGATAGAGTAAAAGAAAAGAAAGGGAGAGAGAGAGAGAGAGAGAGAGAGAGAGAGAGAGAGAGAGAGAGAGAGAGAGAGAGAGAGAGAGAGAGAGAGAGAGAGAATGTTATTAAACATGGCTGTATTTATTAAAGTTGAAAGAGACAGAAAGATGGACAGAAAAGAGAGTGAGAGACAGAAAGATGGACAGAAAAGAGAGTGAGAGACAGAAAGAGAAAGCCAGAAGTAATAAACAAAGACAGTGTGTGAGAGAGAGAAAGAGAGGATGAGATATGAGAGGACTAAAAAAAAAAGATGGAGAGAGAGAAAGAGGATGAGATATGGGGACTAAAAAAAGATGGAGAGAGAGATTTTACAAAAGAGATCAAGAAAGACAGAAAGTTAGAAAGAGAAAGAAAGAAAGAAAGAAAGCGAGACAAGAGATATGAACATGAGGAAAAGAGAAGGAAATACAGAGCAAGACAGAGAAATATGAAAAGAGAGAGTGATAGATTGGTAGACAGTGAAAGAGGGAAGGAATGAATGTGTGATAAAAAGAAAGATGGGGAAAAGAGAGAAACACAGGCATAAGTGTGTGTGAGAGAGAGAGAGAGAGAGAGAGAGAGAGAGAGAGATAGAAAAGACAAAGAGAGAGAAATTAGAGAAAGATATCTAAAAGAGATAGACAGAGAGATGCAGAGTGAAAGAAAGAAAGGGAGAAACAGAGGAAGAGAAAGATTGGGGGAGGAGCTAGAAAAACAGAGAGAGAGAAAAAAGTAAAAAATTCCTCTCAATGCGTTTTTATGCAAATATCCAAACATACAATGAAAAGTGGTTTTAGTCACATGACAGGTTTTTGACCAATAAAACGTCTTGCTATACAACACTGTGATGTTGCTAAGCAACCGATGCATGCTACAGGCTACCCTGCGTAAATCGAGATTAAGGACTTATTATCTGTATAAATCTTTTTTTCCATTCTTTTATCGGTGCATTGAAACGTAGTGAAATTTCCGGGTAGCTGCGTTTCTGTTTACGACTCGCACGTTCACAGCCAACACCGCGTGCATTCCGTCACCCGAAGCGTGTAGCCGAGCGAGCGAGTGTGTTTGAGTGTGTGTGAGTGTGTGAGCGGGTACGAGTCCTCGCCCCTGCGCTTCCCGCGGTGCTAATGAAAGCAATTAGATAAAGCTGTAGTGGAGGGAGAGCCGGTATAATATTAACACCTAATAAAAGACTGATATAAAATTTTATTACAGTGAAGTCGGGCTAAATTAAAACACCGGTCCCAGGGGTGTGTAACGAGGCGAGGGACAGGGCGGGGGAATAGTGGGGCGGAGGGTGGGAGACGCCACTGCCGTCCGCTGAGATTTGTGAAATTAATATAAATGAAGATGGATACACACACACACACACACACACACACACACACACACAGGGAGGGAAGATGAGAGACGCTAGAGAGAACACGATGTTAGCATGACTCCTCCCTGCTCTGGATTACGACTATGTTTTGCAGAAAACGATTGTTGAGCTACAGTGTTACCTTTAATATGAGAGGGAAAATAAAATGTATCCAAGGAGAAGAAGAATAGAGGAGGGTGACACCAATGTTTGGCAATGATTAAGGAGCTGTATTCTAATAACACACTCCGGCACACAGTCGTGATGGTGGTGATGGTGTTGGTGGTGTTGATGGCAGTGTTGGTGATGGTAATGGTGGTGGTGTTGTTGAGGATCATGATGTTGGAGATGTTGCCAAAGGTATTGGTGTTGGTATTTCTGGTGTTGGTGGTGATGACACACGGTGGTGCAGTGGTGACGATAGTGTTGGATTGTGATGTATTGGTGTTGGTGGTGATGGTGATTGTGGTGATGATACACAGCGGTGTTGGTGGAGATGGTTTGGTGTTCATGGTGATGACACACAGTGTTGGTGGTATTGGTGGTGATGGTATTGTTGCTGGTATTGGTGGTGACTGTGTTGGTGGTGATGACACACAGTGGTGCAGTGGTAACGATTGTGTTTATATTGGTGGAGATGGTGATGGTAATGGTGGTGGTGTGGTGGTAGTGATGGTGGTTCTGGTGATGACACACAGCAGTGTTGGTGGAGATGGTTTGAGGTTAATGGTGATAACACACAGTGGTGTTGGTGGTATTGGTGGTGATGGTGATAGTGTTGGCGGTGGGTATAGTGTTGATGGTGATGGTGGTATTGGTGGTGATGGTATTGGTGTTGGTATTGGTGGTGACTGTGTTGGTGGTGAGGACACAGTGGTGCAGTGGTGACAATTGTGTTTATATTGGTGGAGATGGTGATGGTAATGGTGGTGGTGTTGGTGGTAGTGATTATGGTTTGGTGTTGGTGGTGATGGTGACGGTAGTGATGGTGATTGTGGTGATGACACACAGCAGTGTTAATGGAGATGGTTTGAGGTTAATGGTGATAACACAAAGTGGTGTTGGTGGTATTGGTGGTGATGGTGATAGTGTTGGCGATGGGTATAGTGTTGATGGTGATAGTGGTAATGGTGGTGATGCTGTTGGTGATTGTATTGGTGGTGATGGTGGTGACTGTGGTGTTGGTTGTGATAGTGCATTGCTGGTATTGGCGATGACAGTGGTGATGGTGGTGGTGGTGTTGATGGTGGTGACGGTGAAGGCCGCCTTATCGATTGATGCAAATGTGATGGTCTGGAGGAAAAACTCAGTGAATTGGTTTAGAAAAAAAGATTAAGGAGCATCCGGGAAGAAAAAAACGCATTTATGCGCTTTAATTGGTCGCATCATCCAGATTGTTTTATCTAAGCAGTGCTGCACTGTGTTTTTTCCTCTGTGTGTGTGTGTGTGTGTGTGTGTGTGTGTGTGTGTGTGTGTGTAATGAGTGTATCTGAACAGCCGATAATGGCTGTGTCGTTGGTCGTTTCACTGGGACTCGGTGGGTTTTACGATGCCCCTCGGCCTCTCGGGTAATAGTGGACTGAAGGACGTAGGAAACCAGCTGCCTAATAACGTATACATTCAGCTCGTACATTCTTCTCTCGATCCATCTATCTCTCTCTCCTCCTCGCTCTCGGAGTCCTGCTGTGCATTTCCAAAGGATTTTCAGATTCGCACAAGTGGCACCAATCAGGGCAAATGAAGATCAATAATGAGCCGATGGGCACGCTTTATTTGGCACATGAGGCGGATCATTAAAAACGCGGCGCGCTAATTTGACGGCTGACGCGCTCTCTTCGAGGTAATGATGCCATCATGAAGATAAAGCGAGGGACAGAGTGCGGGAGAGATGGAGAAAGAGAGCTAGAGAGAGACACACACACCCTCATCCCTCCACTTCATTTCCCACGCTTAAAAATCCTTAAAAATCGAATCAATTAATATCCGAATCAAATTCAGCTCACCAGTGCAATGAGGCAACGCAAACAAAGTGTACGTCACGGTTAATGGTGATGATGTTACAGAAATTACAAGCGATGAGCTCGTTTCAGTATCGGCGCGAGCGACGAAGGAGTGAAGGGAAACACCGGCTTGTACAAGTAATCACTCAAAAACACGCCAAACTTCGTATTTTTCTCTCGAATGAAACAATCTAATCACAAGTGGTTTGAACTTTCTGATGCTGCATTAAGCTCCGCCCCTTTCCTTAATTTCACATGCTCATAGAAATTGAACAAAAGTGATTAAAAATGCTTAGCGCTAAACACGAGAAAACACAAACAATTCGTTTCATTTATACACTATACGGAACAAAAGTTTGTGCCCCCCCTGAACATCACACCCATATGTCCTTGCTAAAGGTCTCCTGATTCCACATTTTTACCCCATTTTGTGGTTATAATCAGCTCATCTTCCACTCCAAGCTTCTCAAACTGTGAGGAAACTAAGCTCGATGTTAAATATGCCATTTAATTAATACCTATTAAAGCTGTCACTGTGGTTAGCAGTAAAAATCTGACTTGATTGAAACAAAACTGATTTATTTTCATTACACATTTTATATACGTCTCGTTACAATTACAATTCTGCTGGTCCGACTCACACACAGTGAAAAAGTAGTGCCAGAAAATGACATTCATTTACATAACTTTTAATAAATAGTAATTAGAGAGAAGGAGAGAGCTGTTGGAGTTAACCCCTGGTGCTGTTTTTCGTTCTAGTTCTCATTTGATCCTCAAATTCATCTTGGGCCTCGAGCCGTTTATAAAAATCGCCATGTTCACCATAGAATTTCCACCACACTCAAAACTCCTCCATGGAGCTCAGTGAGGTCATTAGGAAATGTATATAACGGCAGCCTTTTTAGCCAATCACAATCCACTATTCACACCTGAACTCCTTCCAGCCAATCACAATCCACTATTCACACCTAAATTTAGAAATTCTTTAACAGTTGCAATCTGTAACAAACTGCTCTCTATTTTTCCTTTTCAAGTTGCTGAATGTCTGACTTTCTAATCTACCGTCTCATCTGCCAGATGTTTCTGATTACAGAATTGGGTTTTTGTGTTGTGTAAAGTGCAGTATGAATACTTTTTGTACATTAAGGCATCATCTACACCGAGTGTTTAAATGTACATTAGTTTTATATGGAGCAATAACAGGCGTAAATATTTATTCTAAGTATATTTATTCCGCTAAACACTGATAAAAACTTCCTTTAAATACCGTACGGCTGGAATCGTTCAGTACTGGACGAGTGACTGATGAAAAAAAATTCAATTGAGGTTTGGGATGCCAACATTTTTGATAAGAGGGAAGAAGGTGTAAGAGGCAGAGCCGGTTTGATATATTCAGTCTTCAGAGTGTGTGTGTGTGTGTGTGTGTGTGTGTGTGTTGCTCACTGAAGCCTGGTCGTGTATTGATCCTGTAGAGGATCAGTATCTTTTCCCCCACTGCGGCCACTGAATGGGACAAAAGTTCAATACGGAAAAATCGGCGGCTCATCCGGAGCTCACAAAAGCAATTTGTAATATGGATTTACTCTTACCGCCTACGACGCCCGCTGCTGTTTTTTAGTATTTAAAACCCACGATCGGCCGCACGAAGCCGCTTTATTTCTTTCTTTTTTTTTAAGGCTTTCCTGCTGCGTTTCGTTCGCCACACGGGCGGCCATTTTTTTCCCCGGCTAAAATAAGCGTGGTTATGGATCATGTTTGGAATAAACGAGTAAATAGATACGGAGGGTATTCGATTGAGCCGTTTACCGGAGCTTCCTGGAATATTAAAGTGCTTTATCTAGACTAGACCTGACAACCATGACCCCCCGTGAAGTTAAACACAAAGTGTGGCAAAAATTCTCTTTATTTTTGTCTTCTTTTAACCCCCGAATGAAAGGCTACGGAGCTTCGGCAAAGTGTCGCTGTGAGGTGAGGTGAAGGTGTGAGGGAGTTGATTAGCCTTCTGTCTCGCTCTTTATTTCTGAGGTGACTGAAGACGAGGTTGATCAGAGCTCTGGGTGGTCGGTGTGTGACACCTGTCGTAATTAACCCGAGCTCGTCAGGAGAGTAAAACGACACATGATAATGATCCCAATGTCGGGCATCAGCTGTGCTTAATCTTCCTCCTCTTCCTCCTCTTTCTCCACATCCTCCTCCTGCTCTACAGCTTTACCTCTGTGAAGCTTCGGCGTGTTTAACCGACATACGATGCGAAGACGAGCCTGAATTATTCACCGTGCCGAGAAGAAGAATTTAAATGATTTCAGAAACACGCCTCAGACCCGGATTAATTAAGTCTCCGGGCTCTTGTGAGGTTCCAACCTGACCGGTCCGATTCCCACGTCCCGACCGTTCTCAAATATTACAAGCCGAAATCCCGGTGTATTAGAAACCAGGTGAATGCACCAGTGATAATATTGAGTGTATAAGCCACAGATTCCCGCCTACGATGTCTAACGTACTTCTGCTACACACAGCACGTGTACTAAAGCGTAATAGCAACAGTTAAAATATGTTCATATTTACACATACACTATATGGACAAAAGTTTGTGGAGACCTGAGCATAAGATTATGTGCTTTTTTTTGAACATCCTGTTCCACATCTAGGCAACTTTAGTTAACATTTTTTTTTGTAAACAATGACGTAGGCTTTATAATACGATATTATATACAGAAATATTGTAAACTAGACATCAGCAAATAGAAAAAGAGGATACGGAGTGAAACGTTTTCTTTTTCTGTCAATTCTGCAGATATAACCATAAGTATTGGCACCTCTACACCTATCGTGAGGGTTTTCTTTTGTGGGATGTCGCAGCGTAAATAAATAAATAGATAAATAAATAAATAAATAAATAAATAAATAAATAAATAAAATAGGCATGTTGCAGTCGCAGGCCCATACCCATGTATATCCAAGCGTGTGCATGTGTGTGTGCGTGTGTGTGTGTGTGTGTGTGTGTGTGTGTGTGTGTGTGTGGGGTCTGTGAATGCTAGGCTTCAGACATGGCTGACCTTTGTGAAAAGTGTGAGAGCTGACTTTTACCCCTGCCCTTTCCCCCCTCCTACTCCTGTGTTGTGAGACGCTAGAGGCTATTCGAAAGTGTGTGTGTGTGTGTGTGTTGGTTGTGACAGAGGCAGTTACCTGCTCTCTGGCCTCGTCTCTTTCTCTCGCAGCCTCACAGACGAGTGTCTGCTGCGTCTCTGCTTCTTCTACAGCTTTCTTCAGGAAAAGTCTAGCCTCGGCTCTAAGCTTCTCTACAGTCCACCTGTTACACACACACACACACACACACACACACACACACATACAAACCATGCACAGTAAAAGATTTACATCCAGTAAAATAAAATCAGCATTTTATATATATCTATAAATACTGTTAAAGCTACAGCTGAGAAATTCTGCTTGTTGATTTAAATTTTTTAATCATTCTTATATATTGTTTTTTTTAAATTTCTTTTATAAATATTACATTTAATTACATTACATTGTGAATTATAATTGTAAAATTTTATATTATATATATATATATAGGTGAAGAAAATGAATGTTCAACATTAAAATTTGCTTTATGGCAATCTGCTAAAATCGCTGCTGTTCACGTGACTCCACCCTCTGACTGTAACTCGAGCACAAAAAAATGAATCAAATCAAGTACAACAAATCACGAACGCGAGCGTGAAGCGGCTGCTTTTCAGAACTGAAACCCGTTTTGCTCCCTTTTTTAAAATAAAAAAAGGTCATTTAGCTCTTCAGGTGTGAGGGACAATGGGCCCTGTGGCGGCAGGAAGCCTCGCTCGCAGGCCGGGAAGTGCGGCATTAAAGAGGTAATCGATGAAGTGTCTATTTCTGCTCTGCCACAATGGGAACCGACTGCCGTGGCGAAAAGGATCAATACGACAAATTATTACAATTTCCACAACCTCCACTGGACGTTCCGTGGGGTGCGAACACACGCTCCTCTGCCTCCCGCCCGCATTAGTGCAGTCAAACAGCGCCCGCCTGAGGAGAGTTGAATAGACGCGACGCAAACGGCTGTTCAACCACAATCAGACCGCTTGTATGGAAAAGGTTCAGTCATAGCGTACAGATAATTGTAGGAGCAGAAATGGATCTAATTCTGGGTTTGGGTTCTAGTGTTGGTCAGCTGTTAGGGAGCCAGAGAGAGGAGAGAAATATAAATATATATTTATATAAAATAAATAAACAAAAGTATTGGGACACCTGACTTTTCCAGGAATATGTGTGTATTCCATAAACCACAAAGTAACTGTGCAGCATGAAACTAGAACTACCAGGACGACATTTGTGCACAAAGCCAGCTCCATGAAGATCTGCTTTCCATGTGTTAGAGTGGAAGATCTCCTGCTATAGAGCTCCAACCCTACTGAACACCTTTAGGATGAATGTGATCACTGACTGCACCCCAGACCTCCTCACCTTCTCACCTACATCAGCATCTGACATTAATAACACACTTGTAGAGGAATGAATCTCCACAAAATCGAGTGGAACATCTTTCCAGAAGATTGGAGGTTAATATAAGAGCAAATGAAGACTAAATGTGGAATGGGATGTTCAAAAAGGAGCACATACCAACCTCCACAAACTTTTGTCAGCATCGTGTGTAGAAAATAGGGTCTGGTTTAAAAGTTAGGTAAATGCAGGTGAAGGTTTTTTTAGGTGACATTATAAATTCCGGGTTTTCCCCCAGACGACAGATGAAAGACATCTGGAAAAAACAAAGCGTGTTTGTGTGCGCGGTGGGAGAACCCGGGACCCCATTGAGACACCTGTGGGTGCACCGTGTTAACAACTTCCAAAAAACTGAATGAAATTTCAAATAAAACTGATTAATTCGGGCAGCGAGCGAAGATCAAACTAAATACTCCAAAGGGCAGAGCGCTAGTTACATGAGCACATGCTGGTTTGGAGCTGACGCACACTGTACACAGATTACACACAGATGCTGTTTAAACACACGAGGAAACACACGGCTAGACGTACGGTGCGCTTCTCCTGAAAAAAAAATGCACTACAGCCGCGACCACACCCGAGTTCCACCAATTATTGGGGGTCCTGGTTTCATGAGAATCGTACAGCTACACTGCATACAAAGTGTGTCAGTGCAATGTTGTGTATTTATTACAGGATTATTATAAATACATGATTTGACAGGAATATAAGGAAATTAGCTGGAATTAATTACAAAATTGAAGGTGATCCTATAACAGGGAACTGAAATGTAGTTTTTGCAGGATAATTTTGGTTAAAACAACCAGATTTAATGCCAATTAAGTTGAATTCCAATCAATCGCATGCACACAGCACACTTACTGAAGGGCTACTGAGGCCCCGCCCCCTACATGCACTGCGCATTCCTCCATAACACACATCATTTCTTTACCCTGCACGCAATATTATGTCCAAAAAATGTCCATGTTGGTGAGTATTCACGTGAAATACATCAATATTTTATACACTTATGTTCAAAACGTCTGTGTGCTGTGTGTAAGATCATTTATGAAGCTCCAGCTGTGATGCTTTTTTTACTCATACTAATATATTATTATTGTAAAATCTAAATAAATAAATATCTATAAATGTTTTACTTACAATTGAATCAGTCAAAAATGTGATAAAAAAAAAAAAAAAATTCGTTTGCATGTCTGATTATGTCAGAATTATATTTATATTTGTATTTGATACAGTTTACATGCATTTTAATGGAATTTCCAGAAATTCCCATAAATTCCTGCTTGGAATATTTACAAAATTCCTCAGATGAAGTGTCCATGCCCTGTGCAACCCTGTGTGTGTGTGTGTGTGTGTGTGTGTGTGTGTGTGTGTGTGGTGTATGGCGTGTGTGTGTGTGTGTGTGTGTGTGTGTGTGTGTGTGTGTGTGTGTGTGTGGTGGTGTATGGCGTGTGTGTGTGTGTGTGTGTGTGTGTGTGTGTGTGTGTGTGTGTTTTACTGTAGTTGTGTGAGTCGGTGGTGTATAGTGTGTGTGTGTGTGTGTGTGTTTTACTGTAGTTGTGTAAGTCAGTGGTGTATGGCATGTGTGTGTGTGTGTGTGTGTGTGTGTGTGTGTGTGTGTGTGTGTGTGGTGTATGGTGTGTGTGTGTGTGTGTGTGTGTGTGTGTGTGTGTGTGTGTGTGTGTGTGTGTGTGTGTTTTACTGTAGTTGTGTGAGTCGGTGGTGTATGGTGTATAGTGTGGGTGTGTGTGTGTTTTACTGTAGTTGTGTGAGTCGGTGGTGTATAGTGTGGTGTGTGTGTGTGTGTGTGTGTGTGTGTGTGTGTGTGTGTGTATGTATGTATCTTACTGTAGCCGTGCGATTTGACAGATGTCCTCTTCCTCTTCAGGATCGTTACTCAGCTGCTGTTCTGTCTTCTCGTCTTCCTGCCTGAGAACCGCATCAGCTAGAGAAAGGGAGAGAAAACACATGGAGGAAAAGAGATCTTCTCTCCAAAATTCCTGTTAAACAGCAGCTGTGTATTTACACTCCTGTACTGTGTGCAGGTTAAATATGATGGAAACGAATACACATTTGTTCACACCCGTGTGTGAATCCTGTTCATTATTCATAACAAATATAACGCACAGTAATGAGAAATCGAGGAGAAAAAAAGTCTGAATTCATACAGAAATCTTTTTTCTTTTTGGCCGATGCTGTAAAACGTACACGTCCAACCAGGAGCATTTCAGGACGAAGACAGGACACAAATTAAATCGTTGTGTCACAGTAAAAACACATTTCCTTTTTAAAATGCAGGTTTCCAAATAATCCTATAATATTGAGGTTTAGATTCGCCTGAACTCGTAGTGCTGTCAAGCCCCAATCCTTTTGTTGTGTCTGCTACAAAGCAGAAATTCCAGCAACAGACAATAGATGGCACTCTTTACTTTAAACCTGAACTTGAACACTAGAGAGTACAGCTGAGTCTCTCTCTCTCTCTCTCTCTCTCTCTCTCTCTCTGTCTTTTGTACATCTATCATGGAAAAAAATGGCTCATTCTGGTTTTCTGTATAGCGAATGTATCGAGTGTGTGTTTAAAACACCTACATTTCAGCCAACATATCGGAGCAGCGTTGTAGCTTTTACATTTGATATAAAGCGAGGGATAATTTCTTTTTTTAAACAGATCTAATAAAACCCAGACTCCAGTCAGAACCGAGTCTCAGACTATGGATTATTGAATGCAGAGATGATTGTGTTATTTTTGTAAGTAGAGCTCCCTTTAGTTTGAGCTGCTGAGTGAAATGGATCCAGCGCAGCAGAGCTTTAAGGGCTTTCAGTCTCTTCTAAATAGTGTGTTATATACGGCTGGGAAGAGAGAGAGAGAGAGAGAGAGAGAGAGAGAGAGAGAGAGAGAGAGAGAGAGGAGAGAGAGAGAGAGAGAAAACGAACTGATGTTTAAAAGTAAAAAAAGAAAAATCCACAGTCAAAACATGATTAATTTATGGCGTTGCAGGGCCCAAACTGTTTAAATTGGAGCCGCAGGAAATTGAAGAGGCAACCCGAAATCTGTAAATATTTAACCACGTACACACACACACACACACACACACACACACACACACACACAAGCCTGAATGCAAGCCCTACCTCAGCTAGATTACAGAACCTTGAGGTAAAAAAAAGTTATACATCCAAATAAATCAATAACACAAGATGCTTAAAATTCAGCTGCAGATAAAAAAAATAAAAATTTTGCTTAAAAAAAAAAAAATCGTAGCCAAAAGGTATTAATTTGATAGAAGCAGGTTAACACGGGCCACACTGAGAGAAAGTGAGCAATTAAATCTCTGGTTTATTTGATTTGATTTAGCTACATGCAGGTGTGTTCGAGTGTAGAGCGCTACGTGATGGAATAATGGCGAGAGTGATGTAAGAGAAGGGCTCACAGAAAGGAAATGTGTAAATATAAGGTTTGGACCAAACACAGCGACCTATAGGACGGTGGTCACTTCCCGTAGGAATGGTGTGGAAAGGCGGGATTTTTGAAAATCCTCGTCGTCTCCGCGGTTTTCGAGTTCGACTTGATTCGAAGCCAGAGGCGCTCGCAGCTGCTGCCTTATTTACAATCCCTTTGGCAGACGTACAACTGCCCCGGGCTATAACACAGTGTACCTAATGTTCAAACTGGCAGGTAATCTTATGTCAAACATACTCCTTTGATATGAGCTGATCAATAGATTGGTGTAAAGTAGTAATTTCTCTGATGTTTCCCTGTCCTGAGGTTTTCTTTCATTATGACTCCTCGTAACAATACAATTCGTGTCTTTTTCATAAAAAAATTACAATTTAATTGAAGATATAAAAAAAAGGGGGGTGGGTCGTAGGATAGATTGCAATAAAGAGAAGTCAGAAATCGTGTGTTTAGATGTTTTCTGAGTACAACAGTTTTTCAATCGATGCGCCGTGTAACGCAATTAGCTGCAGTAATCTAGTTGTGTTGGTAAAAAATGTTTTTTCCTTGGATCTGCTCACTCCCTGCATTTATTTATTTTTATTTTTTTCAGGTGATCTCGCTGATAATTCCATCATCTTTAAAATGTATACCTTTGAGAGAGAGAGAGAGAGAGAGAGAGAGAGAGAGAGAGAGAGAGAGAGAGAGGACGTCTCTGCTGGCTCGGGGAGGAACAGCGTTTTAGAAAAAGGAATGAAAATTTATGGACTCTGTACAAAAGATGTGTAATTATTATTATTATTATTATTATTATTATTATTATTATTATGAATCTAAACAAACAAAAAGTGGGAAAAGAAAAAAAAAACCCTGTGTGTAACAGTAGGTTGTGTGTGTGTGTGTGTGTGTGTGTGTGTGTGTGTGTGTGTGTATAATGTCCTGGATTTTGAGTATTCAGCACACTCAGCCTTCACCTCTCACACAACCCGGCTGCCATTTATCACTTTTCTGTGCATTAGCAGCATTTGCATTTAAACATTTTTACACTAAGAGCTGAGGATTCTTCAATTATTTCGCCATGTATCATCTTTTTTTCTCCACAAGGTTCTGTCCCGTAGCGACCTCCGCAACCCCGGCCCTCGTAAATCATGTCGCTGCCAGCCAATCGCCGCTCGGTTCTCTTCTGCAGTGATAGACGCCGGAGCTTCTGCATGAAGTTATATATTCCGATGCACAAATGCATTATTCCTCCTCGTCGTTGTTGTCTCTCTCTCTTTTTTTTTTTTTATTGCAGAGCAGCATGTAAATGGCACAAAATAAACACCTTGAGCAGCCGTGGTGTGGGTCAGCGAGGCCAAATCCTATGCAACAGAGACTGATACAATAAAAAAAAAAAAAGAACGAAGGAACATCATGTTTAGATGAATTTGAATTTGTGGGGAAAAAAAGAAAGTAAAAAAGAAGTAGTAACTGCTTGAGGCGGACAACCCTGAGCAGAAGTGAAGAGCTTCGTCCTTCATCGATTAGCTGTGGGACTCACGGTGACGTCGAAGCGGAAGTGTACATGAGGGGGTTGTATATGGGGGGGGCTACACAAAGCATGGCGAGAAGCTCTGTTCTCTTAAGCACTCCATTCATCCATGCCAAGGGCTCGGCTGAGTGGCTGAAGCACGAGACGGTCTCTTAACCGCCCGTTGTTGAAGTCTGCCAGGGTTCCTCGACAGATCGGCATCGTTTTGTTTATTTATTTATTTTCCCACAAGTCCGTCTGCCTTCGTACGGTTCAATCGGCTACTAGAACTCTCGTGGTTGTTGTTCGTGTCAGTCGTCCTGTCCCCACCCCGTCTTAAAAATTTTAAAAATGGAACCACCATTTTGAAAAATCTCCCAAAGCTGGCACCCCCGAGCAGTTGGCGTGTTTAGCCGAGTGTGGGAGGTGGAAGGTAATGAGGAGGCGAGGGTGCCAGGTGAGGCCGCGGCGGCTCGGCATGCTTCAGAATCAGATCATAACCGGCACGGTGGGGACAAAGGGAGAGGAGGGGGATGGATAACTCCTGATAATTAAAGCGCTCAGGCTGGAGGGCTGTGTGTGTGTGTGTGTGTGTGTGTGTGTGTGTGTGTGTCGCAGGGTGATCTCTGCCTGTCGCCTGCTAAGGATGCCCACGTTAATTCTTAATGAGACATTCCAGACTGCGTAACAACACTGTGCGCATGAACAACAAAGGCCTCCCAGACTGCAAATGAGGAGTTCTCTACAGACAGCCAAGCCAGGCAGCACGGCACCGCATCATTACCCCTCACACACACACACACACACACACACACACACACACACACACACACACACACACACACACAGAGCCATCATTAAGGTGAGCTGCGGTTCCTGTGCGTGTGTATTGAACATGTACAGCCAAGCGGGGGCATGTCAGCTTCAGCTAAACCAAACACACAAAGCCAGACGCACAGCGGGTCGAAACGCTCACATCCTAAACCTGACATGCCCTTAAGTAACCTCTGCTCTCAATACAACCAGGAGAACCAGTAAATATATCCCAGGTCTAATCTCACTGTACTTACTCATACACGCTACTCTCCAAACTAACACGAGCACGTCGACCAGGAAGTCACTGCAATCCCCCCGAGGGCTGTTGCAATCAACACACGCACAATATTTATAGGACTCAAACATTCGAGGTTCTTCTTCTGGTGGAGTTTAGTCCTGTTCTACAACTTTCAGGTGACTGTGAAGATGATGAGTTTGCCAAACTTTGGTGGACACTATATGGACAAAAGTTTGTGGAACATAAGATTGGTATTACATCCCATTCCCCATTTCCTCTTATAGTAACCTCCACTCTTCTGGGAAGATGTTCCACTAGATTTTGGAGATTTGTGAGGTGGCCTGGGGTGCAGTCAGCGTTCACATTCATCCCAAGATAAAGAGATCATCAGTATAATAGAGAAGTGCAGTAGAACAGAGCGCTACATTACAGACAGGAATCTCACACAGTGAACGTCGTTACCAAAGCAAGAAACCCAATGAACACAATTCAACAGGTCTCCTTTCACTGTAGCCGCAGCCGCAACCTCCCGCATACATCATCTCCAGCAGAAGCATCGATATCAACCTCGTAAAATGACCCTGGGTTTTTCCTGCATTGCTTCTGCGCATTACGTTTTTTTTCTGGGAATTTAAAATGAAGCCAAATTGTGTGTTTTTGTGCAAATTCTACAGGAAAGAAAACATTTGTTAAAAAAAGAAAAACAAACAAAAAAAAACCTTCCAAACAAAACCAGACTTCCTCTCCTCTGTCAGTCATTGTGGAATGGAAAAAAAACAGCTATTAAATCCACATGAATGTATCGGAGATTGTGCAGTTTGCTACAGATGCGGTTCGGGAGCTTTGACTAGCGCGCTCTCTGACCATCCAATCAAAGGACGTGAAAATGCTGACGTTATCGTACGCCTGTTAGACGGCCCTGGACTTGCGATAGTCTTATATATTCAAGGCTACAGGCGGCTGCAGTGCTGATTCTGTAGGCCTCAAGACTTCTTTGGCAAAACATCATGCGAAAGCTGAAATCTGATTGGATAGAAACATAAACATACACAGTGAAACTGAAAGAAACGCTATGAAATAAAGAGAATAGACTATTATATATTATCATTTTATACATATTCATTGATAAGATATTAAAAGCGCAAGGCAGTGATTCTGATAGTGTTTAGGGCAGCAGATAAGGCCTTGCTTGACGCTGATTTGTCTACCGTATATGCGTCACACGACTCTGCGACGATCTGATATTAATTTTAGTTCTGAGATATTTTGAAGGATAAAAAAAAAATAGGAGACTTTCTGTCTGTGCATGCGGATGCAAAAATCTGTCCTTTTTTTGAAGTAAATTTAAATAATGGCACAAAATATTCATCCAGGATCTCGCTACGACTCGAGGGGGTGGACGCTTTATCAGGCAGTGTATGTTAATTTGAGTGTGTGTGATCAGGTGTGTGTGTTGTATGCAGTGTGAAGTGGCGTCAGGTCATTGCACCAGTGTGACTTTATTAGCGAACCGATAATGAGGCACAACAATCACGCAGTGATCACACACTCTGAGTTCTCTGTCAAAACACACACACACACACACACACACACACACACACACACACACATGCCAGACATTTTACATATTTAAATAATCCTGGCTTCTGATTGGTCAGAAAGTGTTGTTAATTTTCTATAAAACTAAGTAAGTAGGATCATACCTGTATCTGTAAAGAAGGCGAGGAGCTCCTGAAGTTGATTCCCCATCTGCTCGAGCTTGTTCCTCATAACCTCGTTCTCCTCTTTCACGTTCTTCACCTCGCTCGCTTTCTGCATCTCCTCATGGAGCTCCTGCAGTTCTTTAGTTCTAGTCTTGAGAATCAGGAGCGTGTTCTGCAGCTCGGATTTCACCAGAGCCAGCTCCTTCTCCACCTAAGAGGTGTGGCGAGAGGAGCATCGTGACCAGGATGACCAACGCTAAGCGATTGTGAAGTTTTATCCCATTTGTAGAGAAGCCGAGCACCTTTGGGTTTTGGTAAGCAGGCTCTACCTTGGGCTCTTTATGGAACCCTGTCTGAAAGGGAACTCTTTCTCATATTTTACTGAAAGGAATAAACCACAAAAAAAGGTGTTGCTAAGTATGCTACACCTACGTGTGAGGACGACGTTCAGATTCTGAGCGCGGTTCTAGCTGCAGGCGATCGAGAACGCCGTGGTCGCTATGTTCCTGGAACCTTAAGTGCTGCCCCTATGTTTATCAGTTGCATACTAAATAGGAACTACACCCAGGGTCCACTTGTGTCAATCTGGAATTTGCATCCACGTCCATTATTATTTAATTACCCTAATTACCCTCATGTATGTCACCATGTGGCTCATTATTGAACTTGTCTATGCGTGATCATGTTAATTCAAGCCTTTTAATGCGCCCCTGTTATTCAAAACCTTGACAGTGTGCCAGCGGCTACTGATGAGACCAGACAACTAAAAAAAAAAAAAAAAAAAGAAAGAAGGAAAATGGCCCACCGGGAGCTTGTTCTCTCTTCCTCTTCCACTGCTGGCTGAATGAGAGCCTATTATTTCACCTCGGGTGCTAATGAAGGGGTGGGTCTTTCCACCACCATCGTCCCACACCTCCATTCTCCGCCGGGCCGTCGATCGCCTGCTCCCTCTTGTTTGAATATTCAGCGTTCTTTTACACTGTAATTGGAGTCAATGGCTTTGACTGGGCACAATTTTGCTCTAAATTAATCCCCGGCTCCAACGTCTCGTGTGAACGACGGGAAAACGTTACAGACCTCACAAAGACCCGACGTGTATGTTACATGATTTTCAAACATCCCATTCCGCATTGAGTCTCCATTTGCTCTTATAATAAGCTCCACTCTTCTGGGAAGATGTTCCTCAAGATTCTGTGGAGATTTGGGCTCATTTTCAGATACAAGAGTTTTAGTAAAGTTGTGAGAAAGTGAGAAGGTGAGGAGGCCTGGGGTGCAGACGTGTGTAAAGTCTAAGCGTTTTAAGGAGTAAAATCGACTCGACGTACGAGGCTCATCGTTCATCTAAACCACTTCAGGGCAATAAGCGAAAAAGTCAGTAATCTAAAACAACACAAAAATGCTTTTATATATCAGTATTATCACTGGTGTGTGTGTGTGTGTGTGTGTGTGTGTATTTATATAAACACTCCAAAGGAACATGTCTGAGATAAAAAATAAAATAAAAAGCAAGGCCCTCGAGTGAAAGGACACGTGGAGCTGAGAGGCACTCGGGTACGTATCGCTACAGGAGACACGTCTCTCTGCAGAATCGAACTCATTAACGAACATAATAAAGAATAAAACACAGTCGTACTTCAAAACTGCTTAAAACCACACACACACACACACACACACACACAAATAAAATGTCATTTGATTAAAAAATTTAATTCCAACGGCTTGACCTTGTACCGCACCAGGTTTGTTTGTACAAATTAAATTTGTGCGCTCGTAGGAAGGAAATATTTTTCTTTTCCTTTTGTTTACTTTCATATGATATATTAAGGTTCATTAACCGACACTAACGAAGCCTCATAGAGAGTCTGAAGATGATCTGAATGAAGGGAAAAGCAGAGAAAATTGCAGGAACCCACCTTTTTTTGTTGACTAGTTGTTCTGACTCGTAATTTCTCCGTCTCTTCCTGGTGCTGCAGGTTTCTCTGATTCTCTTGGTTTCTCAGGACGTCCAACGCCACCTGGAGATCGTCTGTGAGCAGCTCCATGGCCTCCTCCGTGAGCGCCGCTTGTCTCGCTTTCTGCTTGTAGCGAGTCTCGAGAACAGACATTTCAGCTCTTAGACTGCACACGTCTGCTCGGGCCTCTACAGCCTGACACACACACACACACACACACACACACAGACACAGACACACACACACACACACACACACACACACACACACACACACACACACACACACACAGACACAGACACACACACAGACACACACACAAATTTTTTTTTTCTATCTTTATTATCTATATTTCCCCCCTTTATAATTTCATTTAAATATTATTCTATTTTTTTATTTATTTATTACCTTTAATTTTTTTTCCTTACAATATAATATTATAATCAATATAATCTTTTTTATATATATTTAATATCATTGTATAAAATGTATATTAAAAAAGAAATTCCACATTTCAACACCACCACCTGTGTACCTGTATCTGAAAAAGCTCTGCCTCTTCTTCTGCTCTCTGCATCTGGACCTGCAGCTGCTGGACCTTCTCCATAGCAGTGGTGTATTTCTGTTTGAAGATGTCCAGAGCAGAACGATGACTCTGTGATGAGTTCCTGCTCTTCTGAGCTTCGTCCTGGATCTCCTCCAGCTGCTGGGTCAGAAGTCTGATCTCTACATCTCGCTTTTTCAGGAACTCCTCGTACTCTCGTTCCTGCAGTTAGAAAAAAATTAATAAATCACCAATCCGTAACGGACATAAAAAAAATCCCATTTAATTTTATATTTAAATATAATTTCAGTTATAATTATAATGTATTATAGATTTGATTCGGGCTTAATTTTTTTATTACAATTTTTATTATACAATTGAAGTCGACATATTGAGAATTTTCTTTAGTGCAAATAGTTTCAGCGATTTTTCTTAAAAAAAAAAATTTTATGGGAAAGAAAACATGCACACATAAATATCCAAAGATGTTCCTGAGTTACGATGGTTCGACTTTTTATTGATCGTACGATCACAATAGAGATACGACAAAATTGAAAAAAAATTCCACGTGGCAGGCAAACGACGCAGAGTATGCTCCGCCCTCTACTGGTGAACTGCCGCTCATCCACACGCCCACTGCCACGTGCATATTTACTGCAAAGTTTATACATAACAGTAGCGTAAATTGCTTTGATTAGCTGAATAATGTACAGTATTTTGTTAAATGAGTAACAGTACAATACCCCATACTGATCTCCATTCTTTACGACTCCTGGCTAAGACAGGCCATGACTTCACTTTTACACATTTTTTTATTATTATTTTCTTTCTTTTTTTTTTTTCTTTTTTTTTTTTTAGCATAAAGACTTTTCTGCTTTTGGGAATCCTGACATTTGTGAGATATTACTGATCCTAGCTGTGTTATTTGACCCATTTTTCTCAGACAACGTTGCAAACCTTGGAGGGAAAGCACACAATAAATGGTATTTTGGCGTAAATGATACAGATCGTGACCCAGGATTGATGTACTGCACACACACACACACACACACACACACACACACATCCCCAAGCCGCTCTGAAAGCGGATGAATGCCTCAGAGCCCGCGAACACACAACGGACACAATTAAAGCCAATTAGAGTCGAACACAATCACAGTGATCAAACATCCAACTCTCATTTCGCTTCTGATTTCGTTCGGAATATTTCACATTCCGGCCGTCTGACCTCACAGGCTGATGACATTACGACATGATCGCCGAAATGTTTTTAAAAGACCCCCACCCCACCCATGCGTGCCTTTGATAAATGACTCAGAAAGTACATAATGGCTTTGATATGCTCCTCTTGTGACTGTAATAAAAAACCTGTGATTAAAATGGCAATTTCCATTGGCTGATTAACGGAGAGGAGACGCCGGCCTGACCTTGGGGCTACTGTGTCAAATTCGTCTGCCTTTTTTATTAATTTTTTTCTCTTTTTCGTACTCATCAGGGCTCTCGGGTGCTGCAACGCACCGGTTTACTGACTTCGTGTCTCATAGGCGGCGTCAGATCCCGAATTAGACACGTCTGATTTTCTAGGAGCATCTGTTAAAACCGAAAAAAGGCACCAAAATTTCGCCCTAATTTCAGTCATGAAAACAGCAGCCATTTTTCTTTTCACCCTGAAGTAAAGTAGGTTAAAAGGTTCCAGCTGTCTGCAGGAAAATGTTCCACGGCGAGTTATAAAGAAGCTGAAATGTTAATAAATAAACCAGGGAGCGCTCAGAACAATCCTCTTTAACCTCCTGTGATGTGCAGGGGTTTGTATGTGCTGTACCTTCTCCTGAGCGTCTCTGAGCTTCTCTTTGAGTTCTCCGAGGATCTCCGTGTGCTGGACGTTCTGCTCCTGGAGCTGCTGGACTTCTGCCTGCAATAGAAGGTTCCTCAGAGTCCAGCGCTCGGCGTCGGCGGTGTGGTCGAGCCGTGAGCCGGTCAGTTCCCCCTGCAGACGCTCCATACGCTCGGCCTGCCTCTTCAGCTAAACGGCGAGATTGGACTCGGGGTCAGAGTTTTAGATCAGACACTAGGATGCGTTTAATAGCAGGTAGGAAATGATTGGACATTCAGACCACTGCACTTACAAAATGACCTGGAACTCATCTATTTTCCTCAATATTACTCAGTCTTTATTATGCATGCAAATAAAAAATTACGTTGATTGTGGGTTTATTCAAGTCAAGTCAAGTTTTTCCTAAACCATGGTGCAACATACAACAACAATCACAGAAAACACAGGGCTAAGTGTGTGTTGAGTCCGGGTTGTACAGA
Source organism: Silurus meridionalis (assembly GCF_014805685.1). Taxonomy (NCBI): domain Eukaryota; kingdom Metazoa; phylum Chordata; class Actinopteri; order Siluriformes; family Siluridae; genus Silurus; species Silurus meridionalis. Next base: position 1,667,129 of record NC_060904.1, read on the forward strand.
TCATTAACACAGTTGTGTGTGCGTAATTTCAGTTCAGTTCTGTGTTGAGAAGCCTGATTAGAAGTGAGGAAATGGGTGCATGGGTGGTGTATAGGTGGTGTGGGCGGTGTACGGGTGGTGTGCGGGTGGTGTATGTGTGAGGTGTGGGTGGTGCATTAGTGGTGTGTGTGGTGGGTGGGTGGTGTATAGGTGGTGTATGGGTGATGTATGTGTGGGGTGTGGGTGGTGCATGGGTGGGGTGTGGGTGGTGCATGGGCGGTGTATCGTTGGTGTTAGTGATGTATGGGTGGTGTGTGGGTGGTGTTTGCTGACCTGTTGCTGGGCGAGCTGTAGTTCACAGTGGAGCTGCTGTGTTTTCTGCTGTTCATGGTCTATACAGGCGTTTCCGTGGCGACACATCTCGCTCAGCTCCTGTAAGTAGGCCTGCTGCTTCCTCACCTTCTCATTAAGCCTGCTGACCTCAGCCTCCTGCAGCCCCAGCTGCACACACACACACACACACACACACACACACACACACGGCACCGCAATGCACAAAAGTTCAACATCATCTGTATTCATAGCCTGGCTAAATATTGAAAATTATTCTGCAGCTTCCAAACACACATTCATGCATTTTTCATGAATCAGTAAACAAGCGGGTGGCGATGAGCTGCACGAGGGTCAGGGGAGATTCACACGTTCCTCCTCCTTCTCCTGTGAACACCTCCTAAGACCAGCTCAGCTTTTTATACAAATAGCTGAAGTCAGGAAAATAATGACGAAACTGCTTAGAAGATTACTTCGCCGCTAGACACCCGTCATATGGAGATTAAATTTACTTCACACGTGGCCCTCACCCGTACCTCCTCCTGCATGCCCTGGTTCTTCTCCCCTGCAAGTCGAAGCTCCACCCTCAGCTGCAGAATCGCCTGATCTCGGCTGGACACCTGGAGCACGGAAATCATCGTGATGATGTGGGTGTGATTCTGCAGTAATATATTTGGAAGTTAAAGTAGACAGACCTCTTGCTGAGCAATTCTGTGTTTCTCTGCGATTGCGGTGAGCTCCAGTTCCCGGGTTCTCTTCTCAGTGATTACTCTCTGAAAGTCCTCAGTGTGCTCCTTCACCAGCATTTCACACCTTGTGGCATCTTCTCGTAGCTTCTCAACCTCCTTCTGTTTTTGTTCACACTGAAGGCACAAATAACCACAGCCCAGGTGTCAGGGGTTTTCTGGATGGACAGATAAAGAGCTAGCGAGATGGTTGGGTGGATGGATAGATGAATAAGTGAATGAGTAGCGAGATGGATGGGGAGGTTGGATAGATAGTGCAGATGGATGAGTAAGCAGATTTATGAGTTGAGAAATTAATGGATGAATAATGCAATGATTGGATGGTGGAATAAGGAGATGGATGGGTGAATGGACAGACAGATGGATGGATGGATGGATGGATGGATGGATGGATGGATGGATGGAGAGTAGGTAGATGTATGGAGAAGGAAGATGGATAAAAAAATGACAGAGTAGGGAGATTGTGGATTGATTGGTGAATAGATGGAGAGTAGCAGGACAGTTAAGTGGATGGATGGATAGATGGATGGATGAAGGAGAAGTGAGACAGTTGGATCACCAATGTTGAGCTCGCTAGTCATGTAGCTCATGTAGGTGAGATGGTTCCTGTTAGCAAGCCTAAAGCTTCACCTCTGTTTTCATTTCCATGAGCTGCTTCGTGGTCGCGTGCAGTCGCTTCTGGGCTGCAGACAGCTTGCTTTCTGTCTTGTGTATCTGCAAACACAAAAACCAGGAGAACAATCACTAATATAAATCATGACCAACATAAAAAGCTTAAAACTGATGAGCGTAGATCACCGAGAGCGATGCAGGCCCGGTCCACTCTTATTGAGCGTGTCAAGCCTCATTATAAGCGCCGCGCTAATCAATTCTTTAAACCGGAGAAAGCAGAATGAACAGTTTGAGGAGATGTTGGCGGTAAAAAAAAATCTTATTCTCAGAAAAACGTGGCTCCGGCTCAGCTCATGTGGCGCCTCATTGAAAGTGAAAGGTCGTTTGTATCTGTCCGCAGGATTGATGGAGTTAAGATAGCTCTCGCCCTTCACCCCGCACTCATGAAGAACGGTTTCGAATGACAGAGCAGTGTCAAGCCGGACCGTTTCTGCCACTTTCTTTCCTCTCGTGCCGGCTCCGGGGGCCACACAAAAGCTCCGTCCAGATTTAATTACCCCTGCTTTCTCCTTCATTAAAGGCTAACCTGTCATCCAATACCGCGCGCCAAAGTCTGCAATTTGCGCTAATTCCCGGCGTTTCTGTCTGCTTTTGGCCGCTTCTCGGAGCTATATTCAGAGAATAATTGCTTTTGTGGCCCATGCAAACACGGTCAGGATCAATCGCAAACCGGACTTAAATGTTTTTGTATCGGCCATCTGTCTGGAGCCTGTGCCTTCAAGCCGAGGCTAAGCGGCGAGAGTGTGCGGCCTGCGCATCACACCAAACACACACACGTCTTCCATTTAAACGGTGTTTATAGATCTAATCAGCTTAGAATAAAAAATGTTTACATGTAAATTTACTAACAAACTTTTAGCAGAATGAGCAAATAAACACTATACCATATACATATGTATATAAAAGAAATGAATTCAGCCACAAGGGTGTGAGTAACTTCAGGTAGTGGTGGCATCACTCTCTCTCTCCCTCCTCCACCCAATCACTCTCTCTCTCCCTCCTCCACAAAATCACTCTCTCTCTCCCTCCTCCACCCAATCACTCAATTGAAGAAATTGATTGGGTGTGGAGTAGAGAAAGGGAGAGTGATTGGGTAGAGGAGGGAGAGAGAGAGATTGGGTGGAGAAGGAGAGAGAGTGATTGGGTGGAGGAGGAGAGAGAGAGTGATTGGGTGGAGGAGGGAGAGAGAGTGATTGGGTGGAGGAGGGAGAGAGAGTGATTGGGTGGAGAAGGGAGAGAGAGAGTGATTGGGTGGAGGAGGGAGAGAGAGTGATTGGGTGGAGGAGGGAGAGAGAGAGTGATTGGGTAGAGGAGGGAGAGAGAGAGTGATTGGGTGGAGAAGGGAGAGAGAGTGATTGGGTGGATATCTTTCACTCCTTCACCCTTTTTATCTCTCTCTCACTCCTTCCCCCCCTCTTAAAAATAAATAAAGAAAAGCGCTGACACTGGCGACTCCTTCCAGAGACATAAAATAATCCCCATGTCATTGACTATTTTTCTTAAAATGGATTGAACGGCGCGTCCACCATCCGAGTCCCAGTGACAGAAGCGTTACATCGAGACGATAACGTTTTAGAGCAAACACATTTATAACTAATGCATTTCTGGTTCAAACCAATCAGAGTGCAGAAGCATGGCGACGTCATCGAGGTGGCAGGAAGTGGCTGTAGGAGGAAAGTAAACGCGGATGAGGTTTATATGAAGCTCTCGTCAGGAGCCGATGTCGTTCTGTGACAGGATCCAGATTTTGTTGATTATTTACGCACCTAAAGAAACGAGTGTCAGGAGCATCTCAGAGCGTCGCAGCTCGACTGGCTTCGTCACTGCGTAACCTTCAGACGGTGGGGGGTTCGGGGGTGTGCTGTTGGGGGGTGATGGGTGGGGTGGGGGTACAAGCAGACTTGGAGGAGCGTTACGGACAGAAATCAAGGAGGAGGTATTTTTAAAAATCAATCGGCGTGTACGTGTCTCTCCCCCTGTGCGTCTCCACCCGCTTCAAACGCTGACAGAGAGAATCCCAACTGACGTGCAGTCGCTCCATAAAGAGAACAGAGAGAAGAGAGGGAATGAGTGTGATATGAAACCAGCCGACAAACAAATCGAGCGACTGTCAAACACGTCCCATACTGATGTCGGGGACGAAAATAAAATACAGAGCGCGCTGTGAGATATCAGAGTGTAGCGACAGTTAGACTGCAGAGATTCAGCGCTGTAGTGTGTGTGTGTGTGTGTGTGTGTGTGAGAGAGAAGTGCAAAGTCATCACACACACACACACACACACACACACACACACACACACACACACACATCTTCAGACTCTGGCCACTAGGTCAGGTGCAGTGGATGGTAAGTAGTAAACACATCATGGTCGCTGCTTCAACTTCAACACAACCTCTCGTCTAACTGTCTCATTCCCTCCTTCTCTCGTCTTCTTCCATTTCCTTCTCGTCTATTATTCTTTTCTTTTTTATTCTTTTTGTTTTCGTCTCATGTCTTTTTCTCTATGTTTATTCGGATGGAGTATTCAGAAGTTTGGAAACAAGGAATTTTTAGCAGGAAGGAGGTTTTTGAAGGAATAAAAAAAAGGTTTTAATGAGATGGAGGGAAATAAGACTAAGTCAAATTAAGAAAGAAAAGATAAAGAAAGGAAAAATAAAAAAAATGAAAGAAAGAAAGAAAGAAAGAAAGAAAGAAAGAAAGAAAGACAGAAAGAAAGAAGGAAAGAAAGACAGAAAGAAAGCAAGAAAGAAAGAAAGAAAGAAAGAAAGAAAGAAAGACAGAAAGAAAGAAAAGAAAGAAAGAAAGAAAGAAAGAAAGAAAGAAAGAAAGAAAGAAAGAAAGAAAGAAAGAGCAACAACGCACATCTAATAATGTGAAACGTTTAATGAACTACAAAAACAAACAAACGAAAGAGTGAAAGTCGCTGAAGTTCTGCGGTAACCAGAGGGTTGTTGGTTTGCATCCCAGTGTTGACAGAGTTCTCTGAGTTTAAAAAAGAAAAGAAGGGAAAGAGAAAGAGAAATCCCTGAGTCATGATCAAGTTCACAACAAAACTTTATAAGACTTTATAAGAGAGCTGCAGGTGGAGGAATCTTTCAATACAAAGTGTTGAAGATATTTGTTCAGCTGCACTAACGCAGGAACTCTGCTGGAACAAAACCGATTATTGTTTGCCCTCTTCTTCTCTCCATCCTTCTCTCCCTCCCTCTCCCTCTCTCTCCCCCCCTCTCCCTTCTTGCCCCTGCCCTTTTTCCCCTCTGACAGGAAATGGACAGTGGCAAATTTACAGTAGTTCACCGCACGAGATCAGAGACGAGGTTTTCTCTGTAAAGCAGAACCAGATGTTGGAACTGGAATGTGAGCAGATGTTCAGATGAAAAGTTTTTTTTTTTTAAATCTACCCAATTAATCATCAAGATCCACAAACTCGCTTCTTCCTTACTTTATTCTTTTATGGAAGGAGTCTCCAGTGTCAGTGTTTTGTCTGAAGTAAAGCCGCAAGTGTTCGGAGACGGTGAAGTATCCAGTAGCACTGTCGCTGATCACATGCGCACACACCTCACACACCCCTCACACACACCACACACACACACACACACCTCACACACGCTTTACATTCACCACACACACACACACACACACCTCTCACACACACACCACCCACACACACCCCTCACAAACACACTCGGTTTACACACCACTCACACACCCCACACACACCCCTCACACACGCCTTACACTCACCACACACACACCTCATACACCACTCACACACCCCTTACACACACACACACACACACACACACACACACACACACCTCACACTCACCACACACACCACTTACCACACACACACACCTCACACACACCACTCACACTCAACACACACACCACTTACCACACACACCTCACACACACCACACACACACCACAAGCCGTACGATTGCTCAATACAAAGAGACTAGACTCTTACACACTGTGTGTGTGTGTGTGTGTGTGTGTGTGTGTGTGTGTGTGTGTAAATCCTCTAAGAGGTTACAAGGTTAAACAGATGTTTTTTCATGGTGTAGAAGAATAACATCTGTATGGAGAAACGTTGGGGAAGATGAAGTGAAGTCGTATTAAACTCTGCGCGCTGTCACAAGTTTCTCGTCTCCGCACAGGAACTCCAGAGCGAAACTGTGATCTTTACGTCTTCACCACGTTGTGAAATTAGCGCTAACGACTGCGGGAGCGATAGAAGAGAAGGGGCCTCTCTCTCTTTCTCTCTCTCTCTCTCTGTACCTCGCTGCCAGCTGCAGTGCCTCGGAGAATTTGATCTCGCAGCTGTTGAGATTGTTTCGTCTTTTCCTGTAATTTGGACTCAAGCGGGTCGACGCCTAAACCCGAGTGATTAACTTTCTCCTGACGGGTCTGATGCTCCGAGAAAGAGAGAGAGAGAGAGAGAGAGAGAGAGAGAGAGAGAGAAAAAGAAATGCAAAAAATGAAGGTAAGAAGGAAAGAAGGAAAGAAAGAAAGAAAGAAAGAAAGAAAGAAAGAAAGAAAGAAAGAAAGAAAGAAAGAAAGAAAGAACTGGGGAGAGTAAAGAAGGGTGGACAGGTAGAATGAAGAGGGCAGAGGAAGAGAGGGAAGGAAGGAAGGAACAAGAAGGTAAAAAGAAGGATTGAAAGAGAACTAGAAAGAGGGGGGAAAATGAAAAGAGAAGATAAAGGGAAAGGAGGGAAGGAAGGAGGGAGTGCAGAAAGAAAGAACAGGTGTGATGATAATGGATGTGATGTGGTTGATGAGATACACACAGTTGCAGGACTCGATAGCGGGGTCTCGTCCCACACTAACACACTCCCATCGATCCTCTCACACTCCGGGCCAAATTACTCAGCGTCTGTTCTGCATTTCACACGACGCCGACACGCATCAATTATTAAAGCGCTCTTATTGGACTGGATCCAGAAATCTGCGGTCACTTCTCCCTCTCGCATTAGTCGAGCAATTAAAGGAACGCAGACGAGCGCGATTTCAAAGAGAAGGATTAAAGAGAGCGATGTAAAGGTTATCCTACGCTACGCAATCAGCAGCAGTTAAAATCAGAAGACTTTGTTTTGTCAAGGACAAATCGCTCGAAATGAAAAAAAAAAAACTAAAAGAAAATGTCCCTGAGATGGAAAAAGAAGAAGAAGAAGAAGAAAAAACGCTTTAAGCAAGAAACCCAAACCCAATTACACTCATCATTAGCATGATTCTGTAACGTTCTCATTTATTATTCAGAGAGAAACACGAGAAATCACATTTACCCTTCACACACTCGCACTAAACCGTATTCACACACAGAGAGAGAGAGAGAGAGAGAGAGAGAGAGAGAGAGAGAGAGAGAGAGAGATGGAACAGAGATATTAAAATGACTTTCTCAGGTGGGAAAGTGGAATAAACAAGAAAAAGAAACAAAACAAAATAAAATATTGATGGCCAAAAATATTGGGACACCCAACCTTTCCAACCATATCCCCAAAACGTTACCACAAAGTTGCATGAGACACAAACCAGTTCCAGGATGACGATGCTCCTGTGCACAAAGCCAGGTCCATGAAGATCTGCTTTCCATGGGTTGGAGTGGAAGATCTCCTGCTGAAGAGCTCTGAACTCAAGCTTTTTGGGATGAATGTGAACACTGACTGCACCCCAGAAGCCTCCTCACCTTCTCACCTACATCAGTACCTGACTCATGAATCTCCTCAAAATCTCCTCAAAATCTAGTGGAGCATCTTCCCAGAAGAGTGGATTATTATAACAGTTAGTGGTGGAAAAGTGGAAAGAAATGAAATACACTTTATTGTCCCCGAATGGGAAATTTGTGTTGGACTCAAAGTGTTCACATTAACAAGAGCATCAGATCTAAAATAAATCAACAAAAACACAGAAATAAACAGCATCTTATGCTCAGGTGTTTTTTATCCATAAATAAATAATAAATTAATATAAATATTAAAATAAATCCTGAGTTTATATAATTCATTTATTGATTTTTTTAAGTGAAAGTTTTTTTCCTTATTTTAACCCTTTTTTTAGAGATATTTTAATATGTAATTATATGTAAATCCAGTAAATTCTTGTTTAATCACTAACTAAAAAAAATATGACTCTACAGGCAAATGTTAACTATTTTAGTCAACAAATTAAACTCAGTAGTAGTTTTGGTTAAACTCGGCTTTACTATGTATTTAACTTTAACTATTTAAAAAAAAAAGGTGATAATAATAATAATAATAATAATAATAATAATAATAATAATAATAATAATAATAATAATTATAGTAATAATATTAATAATAATAGTAATAATAATAATAATTATAGTAATAATTATAGTAATAATAATAATAATAATAATAATAATTATAGTAATAATAATAATAATAATAATAATAATAATAATAATAGTAATAATAATAATAATTATAGTAATAATATTAATAATAATAGTAATAATAATAATAATTATAGTAATAATTATAGTAATAATAGTAATAATATTAATAATAATAGTAATAATAATAATAATAATAATTATAGTAATAATAGTAATAATATTAATAATAATATAATAATTTGTGAATGTTGTATGAAGCAGTTTTGTTGATGAATCCAACACTAGTCAATTTCAGATCGCTGTCAGCTCCACACACTTCAACAAACAAAGACAGGAGAAACATCAGCCTCGCTCTCGCAGGTGAACTGGGAATTCCAGGAGTTACAAAAAAACCCTTCCAAACAGCCCCCAGCTCAGAATCCTGCTCCTTCTGATAGCTAAAACAGCCGAGCGTTTGCGACAACAGCGTCAGGTTTTGAACACCTGCTCCTTTTCAAGTTTCATCGCTCGAGCGCTAAAACCTCGCCTGCGTGACGACGGAGTGTGTACGAAGCCGGCATGAAAGCGTTCAGACACGTTCGGTCTGTGCGTTTAAAAGAGGGAGAAAAAAAAAAGCGAGCGTGTGACTGATACATGGTGAAGGATTTGTCTTCAAGAAGGTCTCCTGTTTCATCAAAATTCAACGTGAACATCGAATGTGATTAAGGAGCACATTCGCACACTTTGGCACCCTTTTGATATACATACATTTTAAACTAATACATTTATCCAGAGTGTAAGGAAAAACTCCATGAGACACCATGAGGAAGAGGAACCAGACCCCATCTTTGTCCTGAGTGTCCTCACCACCTCTCCATCACATGCATCAGCGGATGGTAAAGCCTGCTAAATGGTGGGGGAGGGGATCTACTGGGTCAGAGTTATCATGAGGGACCTTACCATCATCATCACCATCATCATCATCTCATTCTCCTACCATCAGGCATCTGCTACCTGAGAGCTAAAGTCACAACTTCAAATTAAAAACTTTTACTGTAGACCACCACACTGCCTACACACACACACACTTGTGAAGAACATCTTGAACTTCTACAGTGCAGGATTCTACACACACACACACACAGGTATGTATTTATTATGCCCCTTGTATCCTGTTTGTTGCAGTTTGTGTTGGTCCACTTCCGGTGCTAAAACAGTCGTGACCCCTCGAACATTAACAGCATGAACTTCTTCAGCAGTTTGAGCTACAGGAGCTCGTCTGTTGGATCGGACCCCACGGACCAGCCTTCGCTCCTCACGTGCATCAACGATCCTTGTCCCCCACGACCCTGTCGCCGGTTCACCGCTGTCCTTCCTTGGAGCACTTTTGATAGATACTGACCACTGCAGACCAGGAACACCCCTCAAGACGTCACAATTTATTAAACTCGCCCAAATCCTTACCGCCACTTTTCCTGCTTCTAACATCAACTTTAAGGATAAATTGTTCACTTGCTGCCTAATAAATAAATCCACCCACTAACAGGTGCCATGATGAAGAGATCATCAGTGTTCTTCACTGGTCAGTGGTCATAATGTGAAGCCTGGAGATGAAGCTAAGGGTCACTCAGTGTTCTTCACTTCACTGGTCAGTGGTCATAATGTGAAGCCTGGATATGAAGCTAAGGGTCAGTCCTGGAGCTTCACTGCACCATCAGGATCTCATTAACAGTGAGGACGATCAGGTTTTAGAGAAGAGCTAACGACGGCGTCCTGGTGGAGCGCGAGACCCAATTACCGATCGCTCTGATGACGCAAAACTGCTGCTTTACTTTAACTTTTAAGGTTTAGGTTCGACCCTGCTGAAAGGGACGTCTCGAAATAGAATATCCGACTGCTATATTTCAGAAATGGTGGACTTAATCCTAAATATTATATTACGGGACTTGAGCTGGAGGAAGAATCTACAAAGGACATAATAAACTAATTACTTTGCCAATCAGAGTCTCCCTGGGGGAATTTGCTCAGGCTGTGCGTCCACCTTCCTGAATCCTGAGAATGAGAGAGAGAGAGAGAGAGAGAGAGAGAGAGAGAGAGAGAGAGAGAGAGAGAGAGAGAGAGAGAGTCGGAGAGAAAAAAAAAAGAGAGAGAGAGCGAAAGAGAGAGAGGTGCAGTGAGAAAAGAAGGGTTTAAATCCGACAACGGGGCGAAGCTCTTTCCGTCTTTTCACCACATCAATCCGGCAGAGAGGGGACAATGTGTATGAGACTAGCCTTTCCAGAAGAAACCTGTGTGTGTGTGTGTGTGTGTGTGTGTGTGTGTGTGTGTGTGTGTGTGTGTGTGTGTGTGAGATTTTGCATGTGAGGTTTTTCAAGGACGTTCTTAAAAGTCAAAAGTACTTCAAAGTGACTGGAAGTACCTACGCCACTTTTAATTTCCAATAAAAAAAGAGAAGAAATGATTTGATTGGCTTTCCAAAAACAAGATTGTTTGACAGAAAGAATGGGGAAAAAAAAAAAAAAGACGAAGTACGAAGTTGTTCTGATGGAAAGACGCTCATTCACCCCCCGACTCGAAGGACGCAATCTAAAGGCAAATAGATCTGGGTTTTAATAAAAGGCGCTCGCTAATAACACGTCCGGCATGAATCCAGACTGAGCTTCAGCCTTCGATATAATTAATCCATTAAAGTGTTTCTGCTCTCCTGCATAAACAGTGCGGTGAATAAAAGGCAGTAACAATGAACAAGACGGAGGAAATAAATTAATTAATAAAAAAATAAATCTCATGGGTGAACTCTCCTTTACGTGCGACGAGAACACGTGAATAAAGGATTTAAGTTCTCGAGTCTGCGGTGTCAATCAGAGTAGAGTTTTTATTACACGTCTGAGTGAAGGATACGGTAAAGAAAAAAAACACATCAGTCACGTAGCAGAGACAGAGCATCATATCGTCTCTTGAAGACCAGAGTAATTTTCGCACTTTAGGTCAGTTCACTTAAACAAGGAGACCCAAACCTGTTCCAGCATGACTTTACCCCTGAGCCCAAAGCCAGCACCATGAAGATCTGCTTTAAATGGATTGGAGTAGAAGATCTCCTGCTATAGAGATCCAACCCTAATGAACATGATGAATGTGAACGCTGACTTTCTGGTGGATGAATGAATCTCACCCAAATCTTCACAAAATCTAGTGGAACGTTTTCCCAATAGAGTGGAGCTAATGGTGCTAACTGGTGCTATTCTGACCACGTGCGTTACGACGTCTGTAAAGAGCAAACATGAAATTCTGCGTTGGACGTGACATACGTTCGAGGTGTCTCGAGAGGAGCGCTTGCTTTGAAAGCGGAAGGACATCGCTGGAAGACGCTGAGAGATCAGCAAGCCCAACCCCCGAAACCGTTCAGCAACTCGTGCATGATGATCGTCGGAGAACGATGCACACGATCTCACTTTTGCACCCACCCTACTCGCCAGAATCGGCTCCTGAAGACTTCGCCCTCTTCCTGAAGAGCCGACTCAAAGGTCGCCGTTTTGACACCGGTGAATCTCTGATGGTGTTCGTCACGCTTCGGAAAGAAGCTTTCCAAGACACGTTCCAGAAGAAGGCTGGGAGCGCTGTATTGCCTCCCAGTCGTGATCACCTGCCATAGTGACTTCATCACAGCTGTAGTGAATGAATAATGTGATTTTGCAGGAATCGTTTAAATACTTTCAATAAGAGAAACGTGTAAATTAAGCCATGCCTTCTCTCGCTTTTCTAACGTGAATACACACACGGGTTCTTCACGTATCCTGACGTAAGGCAGATGCGAATAAGCGAGAGAAGAAGAAAACCAACACTGTTACAAACACAACACTGAGTCCTTGTGCATCACCAGTCAGCCTTGAATCCCCGAGCTGAAGAAATGCAGTTTGATGATCCATTAGCGTCTCGTGTGTATGTGAGATAAAAGCGAGATTATTTTGGACACACAGAGTCTATAAATGACAAATGTAATGCCTTTTTTTTCCCGGAAACCGCTACCGATGGCATTGGGATGGAGGATGGAGGATGGTGTGTGTTTCGGTGGGAGGGGGTTTAAGGTTTTTAAGCTTTCAGTGGCACAAACGCGAGGTATCACTTGAATATATAATAGAATCTGAGCTGACACTGGAACCAGAGCCCTGGGTATTAGGCCCTTTGTCTCGGTTTCCTGAGCCCAGTCTGCACCGGACACGCAACCTTAATCAATTTCTATCCGATTGCCGTTTTCGCCGCAACACCATCCCGCATCCCCTCTCTCCATCTCTCTCTCTCTCTCTCTCTGTTTTTAGCAGTGATCATAAAAGTGCATTCAGGCTCGATGTCCCCGGGACATTAATACGTCTGACTCAATATGGAATGCTAATGTCCTAAACGAGCACAGTGCCGTGTTTATTCGGCTCGGACATCACGAAATACTGTCCTCCATAATTGACACGTTCGTGACGGTGCTGGTCGCATTGCATGATCAGGCGTCTTTATTCGATTGGAATGCGAACTTAAACATTCCAACACACACACACACACACACACTTGATGATGTAGAAGCAGCAGGTGACATTTTCAACAGGTACTCGTGTGCAAACATGGCCATATGGCACCTCCGTGGCGCCCCATTAGCAGAGCATGACAAGGAGGAATTATCGCACGCCCGAGACTTCATCAAACACGCCGGAGCGCTGCCAAGGCCAGACATCAGATAATGAAGACGCAGCGAAAAAAAAAAAAGAAAAAAAAAAAAAAGGGATGCCGCTACAGACAATTAATTAAGTAATTAGGCTAATGACTTCTTTACTCAAGTCCTCGTCTTTTGGCTGCAGATATGAATTAATTAACGCAGCTAATTTAATTAGCCAGGTTGTAATTTCCCAGCTGCTCCGGAGGTTCTCCCTCCTCCTCCCTCTTTCTCCTCCTCTCATCATCTGAGCTCTCGGCTGATCGCCAGGTTAGGACGACTTCTTACATAAACACCCCCAAACTTTCTGCTTCATCATAAGGGAGGGTATTGGTAGGAGTAGAGATGTGGGGGGCAGAGGGGTAACTGGGGGTTTGGGTTATGAGTTCATCATGGCTTTAAGATAAAATACCACCCGAAACAAGAAGCATGCAAAAAATACAGACATAAAACAAACAAAACACATTCGGTGAATGAGGTTTGGGCCTTAAACATACAGTACAGACCAAAAGTTTGGACACACCTTCTCATTCAAAGAGTTTTCTTTATTTTCATGACTATGAAAATTGTAGAGTCACACTGAGGCATCAAGGGCTATTTGACCAAGAAGGAGAGTGATGGGGTGCTGCGCCAGATGACCTGGCCTCCACAGTCACCGGACCTGAACCCAATCGAGATGGTTTAGGGGTGAGCTGGACCGCAGAGTGAAGGCAAAAGGGCCAACAAGTGCCAAGCATCTCTCGGGGAACTCCTTCAAGACTGTTGGAAGACCATTTCAGGTGACTACCTCTTGAAGCTCATCAAGAGAATGCCAAGAGTGTGCAAAGCAGTAATCAAAGCAAAAGGTGGCTACTTTGAAGAAACTAGAATATGACATTTTTCAGTTGTTTCATACTTTTTTGTTATGTATATAATTCCATATATAATTCCACATGTGTTCATTCATAGTTTTGATGCCTTCAGTGTGAATCTACAATTTTCATAGTCATGAAAATAAAGAAAACTCTTTGAATGAGAAGGTGTGTCCAAACTTTTGGTCTGTACTGTACAAGCACATGGTACATTTTTGACACATTTCTCTTTTTCACCTTTAAGATGCACTGCAGGAGGAATATTGGTGTGGTGTCCTGATTCCTGACAGTTTGCATTTACAATACATTTACAGCAGACTTTCTTATCACGAGGGCCTTGCTCAAGGGCCCAGCGGTGGGCGCTTAATAGTGCTGGGATTTGAACTTACAACCTTCTGGCCTGAAGTTCAACATAACCACTGAGTGATCCCTGTCTCTTGTAATATCTTAGTACCACAGTGGAGATTATACCCAGAGATACACAGATCAGGTATAACATTGTCATTATGCCATTCTGAGTGGTGACCACTGACCAGTGAAGAGAAGAACACTGATGATCTCTTCATCATGGCTCCTGTTAGTGGGTGGAAATATTTATTAGGCAGCAAGTGAACATTTTGTCCTCAAAGTTGTTAGAGGACAGGAAAAATGGGCGAGCGTAAGGATTTGAGCGGCTCTTTGTGAAAACTGTTAGCACAAAGTTGGAGGAAAAACAGTTATTTTGGATGCCTTTGGATGTGGTAGCATTTAATCTCCACTTCACTTAAACTAGGAAACCTAAATCTGGTGTCAGGTGTCCACATACTGTGTGTCTTATATCAATTGTAAGAGGAACTATTCACCAAACAAGTTCCGAGCAGAGTTACGCCTGAGAGCGGAAGAGGAACGAGTTCAACAGAAAAGAGATTTAACGACGTGATGAAACTCGGTTTAATGTCCTGCCAAGTCTGTGTGTTTGAACACTGCCTTGTATGTTTGTGAATCCGTCTTTATGTCTAAATGTAAAACACACATCATCAGTTACGAGTCATAAACCAAATAAAAGTGTTATAACTGTAAAGGATGCGAAAAAAAAATCTCCTGAAGATTATGGAAAAAAATAAACTAAAGATCTGAATGACATCTGCTATTTATTTATCAAGGAAGGGCTGAGTCCATATCTCTCTCCCTCCCACACACACACACACACACACACACACACACACACACACACACACACACACATGAATGGTGATGCATGAAATTAAGGAGGCTGAGGATTCCTCCAGATTTTCCATCCTGTATTTCTCCCTGGAGAGCACCATCACATGAACATCTGGACTTCACAGAGAAGCCATGATGAAGATGATGATGACCGTGGCAACGTTGCGACTGCCACGTTAGAATGTCTGCAGACGTAAACGTTAAAAAAACTAAAGTGATCAGTGTTGGTCAGAGGAGCGTTCACAATGACGAAAAAAAAAAAGAAAAAGAAAAAAAAAAACACACAACAGGAGACCCAGGCACAAAAGCATTTTCAGGACGTCTCCCCACCCGCTGTGTGCTCCACACCCCGCCCTCGTCCTCGCCGCTCCGATCCCAGCATGCACTGGGGCCTCGGCGGGGATCCGAGTGGAAAGAACGTTGGAAACCAAATTTGGTGAAAATGAGTGAGATGAATAGAGGTTGGTGGAGGGTAAGAAGGGGATGGTGGGGTGGTGATAGGGAGGCAGTACGGGGGCAGTGGGGAACAGGCTCCTGGCAGTGATGCAGACTGTAAATCAGAAAAAAAGCTAAAAAGAACCTGTATTTTTCATCAGGTTACCAGATGGAGACTGGCCTCATCTTTCATCCTTCTGTATGAGAGGGGGGGAGGGTCTAAGAGGGGGTCAAGAAGCCGGTTCTTTTTATTTATTTCTTTTAAATGATTGTTACGTTAAACTAGCATGCTAATCCCCACACACATTGTTGTATGTATAAGAATATTTTGGTTTTTTTGTTACAGATTATATATTTATTTCAATGTTTTCATAAATCTATTGCTATTTTGATTTTCTTTAGCAAACAGATGAAGACTTTTCTCACATCCCCCTTTTTATATGTAGCGTCACGATCCATTAGGCGTAACATTAAAAAAATGCAAGTAAATTCTGTATTTTAGTAGAACAGGGTCGTCACTGCTGTGGAGGAAGATGAATAAAAATACTCTGGGTCGTGCTGCTATAGGAAAATGATCAACCTCACATTATATACAGTCCCAACTGATCTGTTCATCATTGACTAGTCCCCAGAAAACATGTCCCTACACAAACAGTCCATAAAAACACTAGTCCCCACAAACATGTCCCTACACACACAGTCCCTAAAAACACTAGTCCCCACAAACATGTCCCTACACACACAGTCCCTAAAAACACTAGTCCCCACAAACATGTCCCTACACACACAGTCCCTAAAAACACTAGTCCCCACAAACATGTCGATACACACAGTCCCCAAAAACACTAGTCCCTACAAACATGTCGATACACACACAGTCCCTAAAAACACTAGTCCCCACAAACATGTTCCTACACTCACAGTCCCTAAAAACACTAGTCCCCACAAACATGTCCCTACACACAGTCCCCAAAAACACTAGTCCCCACAAACATGTCGATACACACACAGTCCCTAAAAACACTAGTCCCCACAAACATGTCCCTACACACAGTCCCCAAAAACACTAGTCCCCACAAACATGTCGATACACACACAGTCCCTAAAAACACTAGTCCCCACACATGTCGATACACACACAGTCCCTAAAAACACTAGTCCCCACAAACATGTCCCTACACACACACAGTCCCTAAAAACACTAGTCCCCATAAACATGTCGATACACACACAGTCCCTAAAAACACTAGTCCCCACAAACATGTCCCTACACACACAGTCCCTAAAAACACTAGTCCCCACAAACATGTCCCTACACACAGTCCCCAAAACACTAGTCCCTACAAACATGTCCCTACACTCACAGTCCCTAAAAACACTAGTCCCCACAAACATGTCCCTACACACAGTCGCCAAAAACACTAGTCCCCACAAACATGTCGATACACACACAGTCCCTAAAAACACTAGTCCCCACAAACATGTACCTACAAACACAGTCCCTAAAAACACTAGTCCCCACAAACATGTCCCTACACACACAGTCCCTAAAAACACTAGTCCCCACAAACATGTCCCTACACACAGTCCCGAAAACATGTCGATACACACACAGTCCCTAAAAACACTAGTCCCCACAAACATGTCCCTACACACACAGTCCCTAAAAACACTAGTCCCCACAAACATGTCCCTACACACACAGTCCCGAAAAACATGTCGATACACACACAGTCCCTAAAAACACTAGTCCCCACAAACATGTCTTCTACACACACAGTCCCTAAAAACACTAGTACTCTTCACACAAAAACTAAAAATACTTGTCCCCACAAACACTAATCCCCGTCACACAAACACTAAAAACACTAGTCCCCACAAACACTAATCCCCTACACACATAAACCATAAAAATACCAGTCTTCTACAAAAACACCCCTTACAAACACAAGTCCTGTACAAACACACCACCTAAAAACACTAGTCCCCTACACACATATACCATAAAACATAAGTCCAAGCAAACACTATTTGCCGACACACAAGCCCTTAATAAAAATCTAGTCCATTACAATTAATAGTTTTCTACTTCCACCTAAATCCCTGTTAATCAAGGTTGTGTTTTAGGTGACAGAATTGCAGTAAGAGGGGGACGGAGACTCGTTGATGTGATCGTTACCAGCAGATGGATCATTTTCGGAAGAAAATGCTGAAGTCTGTGATTAAGTACGATCTTGCTGCAGACGTTATGCTGATTAATTTCCCCTCTCTACAGCCAACGCCAAGATCTTCACTCTTCTCATCCTGGGCTTTTTCTTTTTAAGCATTAAAATCAAACTTTTTAATATCTGAATAACTTTGTGCCATTTTTTGAGAGAAATTGAGAAAAAGAACGGAAAGAGAGGGGAAAAAACTGGAGAAGGAAGACAGGAAGAGATGAATAAAGGATAGAGGTACAGAAAGAAAGTCTGCAAAAGAAGGAGAGAGAGAAAGACGGAGAGAAAGAGAAGAAAGTGAAAGAGGAGAGAGAGGAACAGAGAGAGGGCAAAAGACAGGAAGAGAGAGAGGAAACAGAGAGAGAGGAAAAGAGAGGAAAGAGAAGGGGAGTAAGAGAGATAGAAAGATAGAGAAAGAGTTGATATTTGTCCTGACAAAGGCCAATAGTGGGAGAAAAAGAGAGGAATAGAGAGAAGTAAGAGAGAAAGAGGGAAAGAATGAAGGGAAAAAAACATAAAATGATCAATATATATATATTTATATCTCTAAATATCCGGCTGGTGTTAATTAACTCCGCAGTGTGGAACAAAAGTGAAAGCTGCTTCAGAAAGAAAGGAATAACAGAGAGAAGACATTGCAGAGAAGGAACATCAGACCTGGAGGACAATCAGCGTCTGTCTTAAAGACTGGAGGACGAGCAAATTAGTGTACGTGGTTGATGAGAAACGAGCACTCGAGCCTGCTCTGATGAGCGAGTCACATGACTCCTGATGTCACTGGGTCCCGAAGAACGCTGTTGGTCCTCAGTGGTGTTCAGACCTCAGTGGTGTTCAGATCTCAGTGTTTAACTGAAGACTGAAGCAGAAACATGACAGTTTGTTAATCCCATAAATCATCCAGGTGCTCAGACGACTCGCCTGGTGATATAGGAGCTGCTGTTACGTCACGCAGAGAAAACACAATGTTCAGAACACTCACGAGTATCAGGAGCAGGACCAACATCTCTCTCTCTCTCTCTCTCTCTCTCTCTCTCTCTCTCTCTCTCTCTCTCTCTCTCTCTCTTTACATATTTCACAAACACCAGCACAGAGAGGACAACCACCAGAACAGAAGAGAGAGGGGGATGAGAAGGAGAAAAACAAAAGAAAAGAACGAGAGAAAATGTAAGAAAAATAAAAGAAAAAGAGAGAATAAAAGAGAAAGGGGTGAGAGAAAGAGGAAGATACAAATATAGGGCGAGAGAAAGAAGAATAAAGAGAAATAAATAAGAGAGAAATAAAAGAGAACGGAAAGAGATATGGGGAGAGAAAGAGAAGTGGGGAAAGGAAACAGAGGAAGAGGCAAATATAGAGAGAAGGAGAGGGAAGAAATGAAAAGAACGAGAGAGAAATGAGAGAAAATGTAAGCGAAATTAAAGAAAAAGAGGGATATGGGGTGAGAGAAAGAGGAGAAGAGAGATAAAAGGAGAGATGAAAAAGAAAAGAAAGGGGGTGAGAAAGAGAGGAATAGAGGGAGAGAGGAGAGAGAGGGAGAAAAGGGAGAGACAGAGGAAGAAAAGCAATGAGAAGTGGAGGTGAGAAAGAGAAAGAAGAGAGAGAGAAAGAGAGGTTAGAGAGGGAGAAAGAGAGGCAGATAGAGAAAGAGAGAGGAGGTTGAAGAGGGATAGAGAGAGAGAGAGAGAGAGAGAGAAAGAGAGGTTAGAGAGGGAGAAAGAGAGGCAGATAGAGAAAGAGAGAGGAATAGAGGGAGAGAGGAGAGAGAGGGAGAAAAGGGAGAGACAGAGGAAGAAAAGCAATGAGAAGTGGAGGTGAGAAAGAGAAAGAAGAGAGAGAAAGAGAGGTTAGAGAGGGAGAAAGAGAGGCAGATAGAGAAAGAGAGAGGAGGTTGAAGAGGATAGAGAGAGAGGGAGGTGTAGTGGAAGATAGAGAGAAAGAGAAAGAGAGGGGGTAGTGGGGGATAGAGAGAGGGGGTAGTGGGGGATAGAGAGAGAGAGAGAGAGAGAGAGAACGAGAGAGGGGGTAGTGGGGGATAGAGAGAGAGAGAGAGAGAGAGAGAGAGAGAGAGAGAGAGATGGCCTGTAATGTGTGCATGATTTGTGATATACAGCAGTCATCAACAAACTAATTCCTGAGTCCTGCGTGACTAAAACAACGCTATAAATATTAACCTAGCAAGACAAGCGCTCACACAGAGAGAGAGAGAGAGAGAGAGAGAGAGAGAGAGAGAGAGAGAGAGAGAGAAAGAAAGAAAGAAAGAAAGAAAGAAGAGCAAAGCAACTCTTGGGACAGAATTAACATTAAAGAGTTGCGTTTTAAATTCCGACTTAAATCCCTGGAGATCTCGAGCTGGATCACAATGAGAGAAAATGAAAGAAAAATGGGAGAGAAATGAGAGAAATAATGAGAAACGGAGAAACGGCAGAGAAACCAGGAAAATGGAAGAGAAATAAAACTGAAATAGAAACTGAAAAGAAATGAGAGAAAGGAGGGTAAGAGGAGAGGGAAATTAGAGAAATAAAAGAGAACTAAAAGAGAAACAAATGTAATGAGAGAAAATGAAAGAGAAATGGGAGAAAGGAGAAAGAAAGGAGAATGAAATGAGAGAGGACGTGAGTTCAGTGTGAATGTCTCGTGTGTCCTTTAAGTGAGCGAGAGCCTCTGTGCTCTGTGGAGACGTGAATTATTCATTATGAACATGCAGAGGGACGACGCAGTAAATGGAGGTGACGGAGAAGACGAGGAAGAGACACATCTGTGGTACAACATGGAAAAAATCTCCAGCTGGTGGCGCTCTTTCCGTGTGTGTGTGGAAATCAGAGCTGAAGCTTCGCCAGATGAGAAAGCGGAAGTGTAAGACTGAAGGAAAAGAGAGGGAGTGAATGAGAGATGAAAACTGAGACAGAAAGAGAAGCGAGATGGAGAGTGTGTGTGAGAGAGAGAGAGAGAGAGAGAGAGAGAGAGAGAGAGAGAGAGTGAAAGAGGGGGTAATTCCTCATGTACTGAAACAAAGAAAAACAGTGAGAGTGATGAAGGTCAGAAAAACACAAACATGATGAGACAATTATAGTTAAATTGCGTCACTGGTGAAGCGGTAAATATAAACACACACACATACACTGATATGTATGGACAGATGGATGGATGGACAGATTGATGAATGATTGCAGTGGCAGAGAGAGAGAGAGAGAGAGAGAGAGAGAGAGAGAGAGAGAGTTTGGGAGAGACTAAGAGAGGAAGCCTAGAAGAAAGAAGGAATGAAGAAAGGAAGGAAGGAGCATTGATGGATGGATGCAGTGGCAGAAAAGAAATAGAGCGCAAAAGATAAAGAGATAGGGAGAGACAAAGAGTGAAGTAAGGAAGGAAAAGATTCTCATACATTGATGGATGGATGGATGGATGGATGGATGGATGGATGGATGGATGACTACAGTGGCAGGAGAGAGACAGAGGCTTAGAGATAAAGAAAAGACAAAGAGAGAGAAAGAAGAAAGTAAGGAAAGGATGCTGATATATTGATTGATGGATGGATGGATGGATGGATGGATGGATGGATGGATGGATGACTGAAGTGGCAGGAAAGAGACAGAGGGTAAGAAAAATAGAAAGAGACAAAAAGAAGGAAGGAAGGAAGGAAGGAAGGAAGGAAGGAAGGAAGGAAGGAAGGAAAGGGTCCTGATGGATGGATGGATGGAAGAGTGCAGTGGCAGGAAGAGAAAAAAGCACTGAATATGGAGTCTTCACACGCTTGATTTGAGCGTTTAATTCGAGTCGTTGATCAGAGCGGTGAGAGCCGGGGCGTCCGCACACCACACCAAACATCCACACCAGTCAGAATTACAGCATCCCTCAAACGCTTATTCTCTACAAGCATGGCTGCGTCTCACAACTCACTATTTACTACAGTCATGCCCCTGCTGCTCTCTTTCTCACACACACACACACACACACACACACACACACACACACACACACAGACAGACTCAGTGAGGAGGAGGAGGAGGAGGAGGAGGCAGGCGTAATGTCAGTCTCAGTGACCGTGCTAATGGTCATTAAGCTGCAGATCAATCCCAATTAAAGCCCATTAGCAGTTTTATTACACTCGTGATTATTGTTTTCATAATTCAGACAAACAGTCGCGTGTGTGTCCTTGGCAGCCGAGCGGAATGAAGCTCTGATCTTCCTGACGGTCATGACTTTCCAAACAAGTGCTGTTAAACCCGGAACTTTCGTCGTGACTTAAAATACAATACGACGTATCGCAACACTACGGAGGCCGAGGCGTGTCCTGAGAGTCATGTAGAATACAGATTAACATGGCAGAGGTAGAGCTGTAACTTCCTGCACACACAACAGGAAAAGAACGTTTGGTCTTATTACCTCTTTTAAGACGTGTGTGTGAAAGGGGTCATGTTTAGAACGCATCAGTAGCTGCTTCATGCGTGTCTTTAATGTATCGTATCGTTGATTATGCATCGAGATGTGAATCGCATCGGACTCAGTTATGGAGATGAGCATCCCTGTTGTGTTCGAGCAGGAGGTGATCATGGTATAAGAATCGGGATGTTCTTCACCTCCACATCGTGCACTAACTTCCTGTAACACTCACATGATGGAACACCAGTGTTTATAATTAAGGTAGAAAAAAAAGGACGATTCACAGCTTTCGAGAAAAAGAAAAAAAAACACAATTCACCTTTCATTTCATTTTTTCCCTCTGTATGACTCCAGAAGGAGATTTGATTGGGTTTTGTGATTGGGGCGCCGGCATTCTGCCGAGTCGCTCAAAGGTTAAAGAATTCGGTGCTACAACAAACATGATTATGCCACTGTAGCATTTGATCAGCTTCTGTGTTGATCACGTGTACCTGAGCCACGTCCGGAGCTTGAAATAATCCCCGTCGACCTGCAGGTAATCGTTTTTTTTTTTTTTTGTCTCATCTTTTTTTCGAAAACCAGAGGAAGAAGAAGGGGAAGTAAAAATGGCTGATGTGCCGTACGCCGTACCGGAGCGAGAGTCGATATTGGCGAGAGCAGAGCGTGCATTTCTTCCTCTTTTCACTCCTCTCTTTCTTTCTGCCTCTAAAGGAGCGACTGAGCAACAGAAATAATCGGACATTTGATTTAATAAGTCGGGGTTCCCACGTCCGTCTCAGAGTCTGCGAATTGGACTTCAAGCGTGGTTCTGTAAATTCAAACTTCGCTGTACGTCAGAGGAAAATAACGAAATAAATAAAGGACGTAGAGTTCGTCACTGTGTGATGCATGACATCGTACGTGCTCCAGAATTCAAATGTTTTATCCCCGTCCCCAACCGCAGTGTCCTACGTTACGAATTTTGTTTCCTTTCCACGCTAATATCCGCCTGTAAACGACCCAAACACCCTCCTCATTTCTTGCGCAAAAAAAAAAAAAAGTGAAGACAGAAAAAAAACCCACTTCACAACAGGGGAAAGGTGAGCGTGTGAATAATGCATGAAGAGTTTTATACAGGGAGTGACGCTTGTCAATCAAGACGTCCTAAATCAGGAACGACGAAGATCATTTCCATCCCGGAGTATCGGATATTTCAGGCAGAGAGAAAAAAAAAGGCACAAAAAGAGTATTTAGACAGGATTGATATCCCTGGCTGTGCTTTAATTACAGCCTCGGAGGCCTGGAGTCTCGTCCCGATAACTGGAACGCACGCATTCGATATCTGTATTTACATGCCAGGATCACTGAGCAAACAAGCTCATTTAAAAGTTCATATGCTAATCGCTGACATTTAAAGCAAACTTTACACGAGAGAAGGACATACAACAAAAGGCTTTGATTCCTTTTCATTTTTTTTCTCTGCCGTGAAACTTGTAGAGGTTTTCCATATTCATGAAAACGCCTCGTAAACCAGAGGAAGCTGTCGGAGCGATCAGGGTTTTTCCCCCACAACTCTTGCTATAAATTGTGATTGGTACAAATGAGAAGAATTTTTAGGAGATGGTTAGTGAGGTTTGTGTGTGTGATGATATCTCAGATGTGCTTTTTGGTTACTCTTAATGAGATCCTGATACAGACAGGAAAGAAAAGGTTCATCAAATCATCCAGAACCAAATATTTATTAACACGTTCATGATATCAGCCAACCAACCAACAGCTCAGTCAACCAACCAGTCAGTTAACCAACCAGATCGTTTGTTAATCAAACAAACAGCCAGTTAACTAGCCAACCAACCAACCAAGCAATCAGCCAGTTAACTAGCCAACCAACCAATCAGCTAGTTAACCAATCAATCAATTAACCAACAAACCAGTCACTAAACAAACAATAAACCAGTCAGTTAACCAACCAACCAGATAATTAGTTAACAAACCAACCAGATAGTTTGTTAACAATCAACCAAACAAATAAACAATCAGCCAGTTAACTAGCCAACCAACCAACCAGTTAGTTAACAAACCAACCATTCAACTAACCAAGCAATCAGTTAAACAACCAACCAACCAGTAAGTCAGTAACTCAATCAACCAACCAAACAATAAATTAGTCAGTTAACCAACCAATTAGTCAGTTAAAAAAACAACCAGATAGTTACCCAACCAACCAATCAAATAACCAACCAAACAGTCAGTCAGTCAACGAACCAGTCAATTAACTAACCAATCAGTCAGGTAGCCAGACAATCAATATATTACACTGCATAATTAATTATATAGCACATTTGAGCGTTTGATTCTTTTATTTTGTCTGCTGGAGTTTGATTGGATTTTAAAAAGTAATAATTATTAATAAATTGTGTAATCATTAATACGCTCATCTATAAATCTATAAAACAAGAGACATTTGTTTAAAGCTTCTGGAAGGAGTCTCCAGTGTCAGCACTTTGTACAGTTTTTACACTCGGGGAGGAGTGGGAAGACTCGTACAGAATGGCATGTGCTTTCCTTGAACATTTCATTCCACCTTTCCACCATTTGTTGTTATAATGAGCTTCACTCTTCTGGGAAGATGTTCCTCTTGATTTTGTGAAGATTCATTCAGACACAAGGGTGTGAGTAAAGTCAGGTACTGATGTAGGTGAGGTGAAGAGGTCTGGGGTGCAGTCAGCGTTCACATTCATATCAAAAGTGTTTAATAGGGTTTAATAGCTATAGCAAGAGATCTTCCACTCCAACTCATGTCAAGCAGATCTTTATGAAACTGGCTTTGTGCACAGGAGCATTGTCGTGCTGGAACAGGTTTTGGTCCCCAGGTTTTCCAGGTTTTGTCATCTAAAATGTCTTGTATAATACTGTGTCTCAAAATCTGTAGTAAGAGTTTTTGGGGAAGAGCCACATATGGCTGGAAAAGTCAGGTGTCCCAATACTTTAGAAAGTCTCATGCACCAGTCACTACTCACTGCTAGTTTCTCGCTCGAGATCTCGCATTTTCTTTTCCTTCGACTTTGCTTTTTTTTCCCCCTCATCCTTTTTTCCTGAGCTGAGAGTTTTGACACAAAAAGAAAACCACAATGTCAACCAATTGCAGCTCACTTAAGCAACCTTGATGATCGATTTGGCGGCGCGGCGAACGGTGCAGGGGCGCGTATCCGCGGCGTGCCGTTCGAACCGCTCGTTCATTAAAACATGCTCTTCCTCATTGATTTTGGCTTAAGTAATGAGAAAGCTTATCCAAAAATCTTTAGCGTTTGGGCTCGAGTTAAGAAAATCGATGCTGCCGTTTCCCCGTTCGAACAGCAGATGTGAATTTTATGTACAAAAGACGAGATAAACCCGGAATCGGATCAAATCAATACGCGTTTTGTCGATGCAATATACAGCCTGTGAATGAAATCAGGAGTTAATTAAAGCTCAGATAAAAACATATCAAGGACGATTAGTATATTCGCTTCTTCTTTTTCTTTTTTTTTTTTCCAATCCAGAAAATTTTCAACAAAAATAAACAGACAATTAAATCAACCAACGTTTATTGAAATTTTATATATATATATATATATATATATATATATATATATATTATGTCTATTAATAATTATTATATATATATATATATATATATTTGAATGTATCTATAGACAATTAAATTTTAATCACATGCAGTGTTGTCACAATGACCCAGTGGGCGGGGCTTATTAACTTGAGAGGATGCTTAAAAAAGAAAAATAGAAAAATAGAGACATGTATAAACCAAAGATAGAAAACTAGAAATTCCTCCTCTTCATCATCCTCTTTATTCTCCTCCTCTTCTTCCCGTCCGTGAGCTGCGACGCTAAGCTACATTTCCCCTGGATCATTTCCTCTCTCATTAATATTCATTTCAGCCTGATTTTGAAGAACACGAGCATCACGATGAGGTTTTGATGTGCGCCGTGTCTCGTGCTTTAACGCCACGTTTCCTGGAACGTGCACACGTCGATCTTCAAAAAGAGCATGATACATTGAGGCGTACATCCTCATCCCATTCCCCCAACACACACACACACACACACACACACACACACACAAATATCTTCTCAATCTCAAACACTCCTGAATGCAGAACTGGTTTAATCACACATCAGGAATAACCAGTGATCCAGATGTTTTTCAAGATCTATTTCCAGGAACCGTAAGAACCGAGACATCAGAAACAGAACACTGAAAAGTTTTTAGCATAGGAGCCTTGTCAGGAACCTCCAGGATATGCACCTCAACCTCAGAAAATTGCAGAAACTGATTTGTTTCTACCATATTCAGAAACGTACAGAAACCTTTTCAAAAACAAAGAAACCCCTAAAAATAGACCAGTTTTAAAACTCAGAAACCCTGAACTTTCTCAACAATGCAGGACATCCAGGCGTGTTTCTAGCACAGAATCCTTCTTCATGAATTTGCAGAGCACGCACTTTTTTCCTTCGAAATACAAAACTGTGTTTTCACCTTAAATGCCTTTACAGAACCCCATGATATCTACCTCAGAAAGCTTCCACAAACTTCCCATCACAGGTTCACTTTTAAAAACAAACAAACCCCCAACAAACGAGCTACAGGTTTCCACCATGTTCAGGAACGTGCACGTTGTTTCCAACGTAGGAACCTTTTCAAGAGCCCAGGAACTCAGGAACACACAAGCTCTATGGAACAGCAGGTGAATTGCCTTCTGTGGATTCCTGGACCCTGATTACTGAAATCAAGGAATTCCACGTCCATGTGGAACTTTTAGATGGAACTTGATGTGTTTTTATTGCAAGATCGTCAAACTTCCCAGGAACTCAGGAACATGAACACAAGTCGCACCTTCGGCGCCGTCTCGCCTTTTTCTTCTCGTCCTGAGACCAGACTTGGAGATAATCGGTTACTTACGCAGGACACCTCTATTTGCAATTCGAATGAGATAGGATTGTAATTAAAGGCCAGTTCGTTTTACACACACACACACACACACACACACACACCCACTCAGAGTGCAGGACTGAGGAATCAGCATATGGGATAAATGATGGCGTGTTGGTGCTGTAATGCGGCTCTCCGGCGCAGCTCCGAGCTCCTGCTGCCATTAGTGAAGGTAATGGACACTTCTTATGCAAAGTGCAGCAGAGACGAGACGCAGGAGAAATGCGATTAAATACTGTAACGTCCTCAAGAGCCGAGTGAGACCACGACCAATGTATCGGTGTGCTCTCTCTTTCTCTTTCCTTCTATCGCTCTCTGCCTCTCTATCCTCCAGCTTTCAAGATTCATATTTTTTCCTCTCACTCTCTAAATCCATCCATCCATCCATCCATCCATCCATCTCCCTCTACATGCATCTCTACCTCTGCGTCTCTCCTTCGATCTTTCTCTTTTTTTTCCCCTCTCTCCTTCTCCATTCATTCCACTCTCTTTTCCACAAACAAACAAACAAACACACAACTCCAAAAATATTGGCACCCCTCACCCTACACACAGGTGAAAGCAGCAGTAGAAAACGACACACTGTGCTTCAGTCAGAGAAACAGCTGACACTGGAGACTCCTTCCACAAACACACACGGCCCTTTAAACGAGCCGTTACTATAGAAACCGTCTACATTATATGTCTACACGCCATATAAAAATCAATACCGTGATATACTGCGCCAAACAAATCATTTTTAGTTAGAATTAGAAAACGAACGGCTGATGGGATTTGCTTCAATATTTGTATTTAGTTTCTTTTAATTAAATTTTTATTTTTTTTTTTACATTTCGCCACATCGTTGTTGAAAAGGATTATATTTATTTTTTATTACGAATAAAAGTTAAATACATAAAATAAAGACACAAAAAAAAGTCTCTTTTCTGTGGCTGTGGTTTACACGGTGAAAAGATCTGAAGTCTAAAGAATCGTATAAAATTTTATAGGACATCATTCTTTATCTATTTTTAAATACTATTTTATTTTACTATTTTATGCAATTTATTTTATATTATATTTAATTATATATATATATAATTATATATAGAATAGACAAAGAATGATCGCTAAGTAAGTAATTGTATTTTTATTATTATTATTAGTGAATAATTAATTAATAATTGTAATGATAATAATAATAATCAGGATGTTTATAATAACTGGAGAAGTATAAACTGTGCTGTTTTATGGAAATGTGCTCACAGTAAAGATCAGTATTTACTACATCGTTCCTTCCACTAATACTGGAACTCATTCTACGTTTTTTTTTTCTTTCTATTTATAATTATTTACCAACGTAACTACAAACCGAATAACGTGCTTTACAAAATGTTCAATGCTATAAGAACGATGTAGTATTATAAAGACAATAACAAAAGTAATTAATAATAGTGTAATTATAATAATAATAATAACAATAATTACAATGTCAATAATAATAATATAATAATTATTGTTATTATTATTTTAATAATAATAATAATAATAATAATAATAATAATAATAATAATAGGCTTAGCACGCGCTATCTGACGAGCTCTTGCTAATGAGATAAATATATTACTCGACCGGTGGCCCCTGGTGGCTCGATCATCTCACGGCTTGATAAAAATTACGCCGTCTATTTACATGCAAATACGAATTAGCCCTTGCTCTCTCGCAGATTACAGAGAGCTCTTAGCGGGGAGAAAAAAACAAGAGCGTCTCTTCTGAAGAGGGCATCTGCGTCCCGCTCTCGACATCCTGCCGGGAAAAAGAGCGACGGAGTGAAGGAGTGAAGTAAAGAGAGCGAGGTGGGAAGCCGGAACCCTGACAGGAGTCCCGATAGGCGCGTTATGGATTAATTAGCGTGTGAGTGGCGGCCCTCTGAGGACGTGGCGACAGCATGGAATTACCATAAATAAATACACAAACAAACAAAATGAAGCACATAAAGACGTGCGAGCGTAACGATATCCGCGGCTCCTGACGATCTCAAAAGGGATTCATTAGCGCCATGATGAGTTCGTCTAAACGAGGAAATAAAAGCATGGAAACAGACGTGTGTCAACCTGTTGGCAAACTTCCAGGCTTTGTTCCTGAGGAGCGAGGTTTTTTTTTTCTCGCGCGAATCCCCGAAGCGTTGCCGAGGTTAACAATATTATTGAGCTGATTTGCATATTTAATTACGCTGCTCGTTACGGATAAGTGCTGTTTATTCAATTTGCGCCGTTTGGTTGCTGGCACCTTTTCAGTGAGGCTCAATGAGCCAGAGTGGCAGCGTTTGTAGTGTGTGTGTGTGTGTGTGTGTGTGTGTTTGAGAGAGAGATGATGGGGTGGTTGTTGAAATAAACACGTGTTCATCAATTCAGTACAACAGCTGCTAACAATCAGGTGCAACAGGATCTCCGTCGTTCATGATCACGACTCCGTAAATTCTCTGGAAGGGTGAAAAGCTCGAGTCTTTAACAAGAAACATAGATTTTCAGAGTTTAGAGCGTTTTCTCATCGACCCGGAAGCTATCGGACTTATAAATGATTCATCCCGTATTCACAAAGAAACGTTAATTAATTATGAAGATGTAAAGAAATTAAACATGGGATTTTTTCGTATCAATACGCAGACAGGTGGCAGTGTTCCCGCGTTTCCCGCGCTCGCATCGTTACCGCCCGCGTTTCGTTTTGTTGATATCGAGACGAGATTCGTTAGTTTTGGTCGGCTTAAATTTTCCCCACCAATTGGAGGAAAACATCACCTTTTTCTCACCGAAAGCCGTGAAAAAACCCACAGTGGGGCCTCGGGGGATCGGCGCAGACTCGAGGCGTGCGATTGGTTTGAACCTCGTGGCTCTCAAATTTGTTTTTAATGCATTTTTAAAGTTTTATTGGCATCCAGGTGCACATGGGGAATAAAACTCATCAATTCAAAGTGTTGACCCTGATCGCATTAAACAGACGAGGAAAGTCTCACGCGTTGCTCAGTGGAAGAGTCGAGGCTCAAAGTTTCGAAAAAAGAAAACAATAGGGCAAAGGACGCTACAGAAAGACTATTACACATCACTAAGAATTAGTCAATTAGTCAATGAATCTGGTCATCAATAAATCAAGCAATCCATTAATCACTTAATCAATCAGTCAATTAAAAAAGTTAGCTGGATCCTTGCTTTTGTCTCACACTACACACAATATATATACTTAGATTTAGGTCAATATTTTAAAAATAAACACAAATAATAATATATTACTAAATAATCATTATTTAATATTATTAGTGAGTAATGAGCAGTGAATGTGGGAGTAGATGGGGGGGATGTTGGTTGGGGGTTCTTAGGTGTGGCTTGAAGAAGTCTTGATCTTCTTGGGGACGGATGTTTTGGCGTGTTTCCATAGTAACGGTGCATCATGTAAGTTGTAATAAAAGCTTTAAACGAATCCTGCGCGCATTTGTATTACGAGTGAAATCAAACTGGTCACTCGTCTACGGGGCGTGGCTCCGTCGTGCCGTACGTGCGTGAGATGTATACGTGCCGTGTTTCTCTGAGCTTTGAGAAGGCTCGTATCTCAGTAATCCAGTGTCCGGGCTCCTCGCCGGTTAAATGCGCTGCTGCTAAATGACTGCATTTACATGTAAATGAGACTTCAGTAGGACTTTGTCAACTGGGAGAAAATTTCAGATCCTGTTTCTTTGCCAGAACAAATGTAATTTACTGTAAAACTGCAGAAGTGAGAGCTTTACAGGACTTCACAGGGTGGGGGTGGGGGTGGGGGCAATGCTGATTGGTGATCATTGTTCTTACTGGCATAAAAAATGATCGAGTCTAAAATCCATCTAAAAAATGAGTGAGTCGCTTTTAGTGTCTATCAAACAAAACTTTTTTACCCTTACTTACATCTCACAACATATTTGCTCACAAACCCCCCTACACTTAGTCTTAGTCTAGACTTAGTCTTAGTCTTAGTCTAGTCTTTCCAGAGAAAAATCCCCCCTTTAGCATGAAGAACAGCTTCACACACTCTCAGCATCCAGACACTTCTCCAAACATTCAGCTGAAATGCTGTGCTTCTTGTAAATCTCCAACAAGACAAAGATGTTCTTCACCAGATGGAGTTTTCTTCTTTATCCCAGAGCAGTTCAGTAGGATTGAGGTGCGGTGTCTGGGCAGTTGGTTCCACGATAGATATCACTCCAGACGTCTGTCTGCCTTTTTATATAACGCTTACAGAACTCAGACGTGCGATTCGGCTCATCGTCTTGAAGTCGGTTTCAATGAGCCGATTTCAGTCCAGACGGAACTGCATGGTGATGAAGTCTGGAATGGGAACCGTGTTGGATCACTTTCACTTCCCGGAATCTTCCACCTCCATGTGTGAGTGTGGGGGGGTGAGGGAGTCTAATCACATCTTCTCTCCTGTTCTCTGTCTTACACAAGTTCTCCTGTTAGAGACACAAATGTCCCATTTGGACTCCTCAGAACTTTCTTCCACTCATTCACTGTGTTTTTGCCTTTTGACGAGTTTGTTTTATAGAAACGAAAGAACATGACGAGACTTCACACTTCGCTCCTATAACAACCTCCACTCTTCTGAGAAGATGCTTGTGGAGATTTGAGCTCATTGAGTCACAAGAGTGTCAGTAAAGTCAGGTACTGATGGAAGTGTATCTCTCTTTTCTTTCTTAGAGCACTACAGAGTGGGTGTAATATTTTTACATAAGACAAAAAAAACGAAAAAGTAAAAAAAAAAAAGAAAAAAAAGAAAAAGTAACCTAACCTCGTTGTGCGCTCGCTTTTGCGCGGTTCTCGGTATACACACCTCCTCTTTACACACCTCCTCCAGAGCTTCTGTAACCCTTTTGCCCTGTAAAACACACACACACACACACACACACACACACACACACACACACACACAGATCTGAAATATAAATCAAAAACAGAACATGGTGAGATATACAGATTCGTATCGAACAGGTTTGGATTGTGGGGAGAAAAACAAGAGAGAGAAAAAATCAGGGTTTATGTGAGGTTTTAATGGCGTGAGTGTCGAGGTGTAAACGCACAAACCGCAGACAATAAAACAGCGGTGCGCTTTAATTTGGTGTCACTTCATAAGGAGGTGTGGGAAGCAGTTAAAGAAGAAAAAAGAATCCAGGCCGTGCGATGTTAGCGAGAGTTGTGTAATACGTAACACATGCTAAACAGAGGGGCGAGTGGCATCGCCTCCACTGCTGCTGCACCACGGATGGAGAGAAAGAGAGAGAGAGAGAGAGAGAGAGAGAGAGAGAGAGAGAATGTAAAATCAGCCTGTAGATCCTCTACCTCCATCTTCTCCTGAACTCTGTGGGACAAAAGAGTCTTCATTTCCTCTTTTAGACGATGAATAATCCTGCTTTTGGTCTTCAGCTGATTCTGCAGATGCTCCACCTGAGCCTTCAGAAGGTCGCCCGGATTCTGCCTGCGAGGGAAAAAGGCCACAGAGAATATTAAACACCGAGCGGAGATCTCGAAAACACACAGACGAACCAAACGTTCAACAGAGACATCAGTGACGGCCGAGCTGATGCGAGACGAGACGAGGCGAGGCGAGGCAAGGCGAGGCGACTCGCACACGCGCCTCTAACGGCTACGATTATTAATATAAGAAGAATAACAAATGATTTGCCTATAAATATAAATATCCTCCTTCACTTTTTAAATTATACACCATCAGCAGATCATTACAAAAAGAAAGAAGGAAGAAAAAAAGGGTAAAAGAAAAGAATGAAGGAAAGAAGGGTTAGGACAGACAGACAGACAGACAGACAGACAGACAGACAGACAGACAGACAGACAGATATTAACACAGAGACAAAAAGATAGCAAGATTGACAGATCGAGACAGACACAGATAGACACAAATAGAAAGACATAATTAGACAGACAGATTGATAAAAAGATTGACGAGCAGTTGATAGATAGATAGATAGATAGATAGATAGATAGATAGATAGATAGATAGATAGATAGATAGATAGATAGATAGATAGATAGATAGATAGATAGATAGACACAAATAATCATAAACCTCTACATATTGCTATTTACTTTCCTGTCATTTTAATAATTAATAATTGAATTATTTATTCATTATGAAATGATTTACATATTTAATAAACTCTTGCAGAAATTTTTTATTGATATATTAAATATTATATTACAGAAAATATTATTATATATTATTAGGATTTTATATAATTATCTAAAATGTAAATTTATTAATTGATAATTTTTCTTTGATAATAAGTAAAATATAAACTTCTCTGGGGTACAGATTTAGATTTTTTTAATTTATTAATTTATTTATTTTTGAACAGATTTGTGCTAATTTCAATTAGTGCCTACAATTGGCTGACTTTATGTTTATAATTTTTTATTTATATTTACTTGATTTTTCTTATTTTTACACACACACACACACACACACACACACACACACACACACACACACACACACACACATAAATTAAAATACATATATACATATTTGAAATGCCATATATTAAAGAACAGATTCTCCTTCTTTGCAAGCCTAAATTCTTTATTTATAGCAAAAACTCTTTTTATTAGGGAAAGAAAATGTAAAATAAGTTTCTAAAAAAAAAAGATCTTCTCAAACACAACAAATAATATAATAGATTACAAATAATTTAAATATTTATAATTATATATAAATATAATTATAATATAATTATAATTACACATCTATAGAACACAGTCAGTTCTTTTGGAATGATGATTGGTTCAGAAGCAGCTGATTGGATGTTAAAATCATGTGAAATCTTGTTAAAATATTTATAGATATTTATAATTGTAATACTGATACTCACACGTAATGTAGAAATGTTGTGATGTGATTGTTTTGGTCGTATCGCTGGATTTGATGGACGCGTATGAGATGGAGATAGATTGGGGAAACGTGTGATGTATAAAACCTGCTCGTATAGCTGATGTTTGGCGCAGTGTGAACTCCTGTTGCAGTGTGAAGCATTAAAAACAGAATCGTTGTGGATTGTCGGAGGAGATAAACAGGGTGAGGGTTGTGGGCGGGGTTTATTTTGGCAGGTTTTGGACAGGTGATCCTGTGGGGCCGGGGAGCCTGAGAGGGGAAAACGAAGCGATAGAGCGCTAGTTGACGGTTGAGGAGCCCCGATTTCCTCGTCTCCCGCCGAGGTTCTGAGAAGCATGCGGCCCTCGAGTCGCTCCTAAACTTCTCTGACAGAGCAGGCGAGCGGCACGACTTCCTGACGGGATCTGCCGAGATGCAAGCGACAGCTGTCAAGCAGCGCGCCGTCACCAGTCACGGCCCATAAAAACGCCTGTCTAAACGCTCGGATGCAAAAAAAAAAATATTTAAAACAAATCCCCGCTAATCCATGCTTTTATTTGAATATGTAAATCCCACTTTATAAAACAAAGACATAAAAAAAAACGTTCTCCCTCCCCGGCTGTCGTCCTGCTCCATCAGACGGAGAGACGGATAAACGCGTGACGAGGAGAGAAAAACGCAGAGGGACGGCGCCGAGGAAGAAGACGCTCTGTACTCATCAGAAAGAAGAAAAAAGGGGAGGATTGAGGGTTTATGAATCGGAGGTGTTGCTCGAAAAGAGTTCAACAAAGAGGAAAGTTTTGTCAGGACGCGTATTGTATTCTCTGAAATTACGGCCCGTGCTGGATTTCAGAGCGCTTTATCGTGGGATACAAATCTTTACGCTCAATCAGAACCATGTAAAAAACCCCGTAAATACAAAACCACACTCTGAATTTCATTCTTGACAAAAGAACAGCAGTATATGGAACTGACAGCACCGACTGCTGCATTTGGGGTAAAAAGAAAGAAAGAAAGAAAGAAAGAACGAAAGAACGAAAGAACGAAAGAAAGAAAGAAAGAAAGCAGACTCCTCCACCACATGGAAAAGGAAGCAGTGATGAAGAAAAGGAGAACAGCGAAGGCACGAACTACGAAGTATCAGTCCATGACATCAAGTCTTTCAGAATGTGTACAAGGGGCAGGAGCAGGGCCAGGAGGCAAGAAAAGCAAAGCAAGGAGCAGAAGAAGGGGTAGAACAAAAAAGTAAGAGCAGCAAGAAGATTTAGAAGAATGAGCAGAAGATGCAAGAGCGAGAAAAGAGGTAAAAGAAGAGACAAGAACAGGAGATGGGTTAGAAGAAGGGGTAGGAGAAGAAGAGCAGGAGAAGGGGTAGAAGAAGGGGTAGGAGAAGAAGAGCAGGAGAAGAGGTAGGAGAAGAAGAGCAGGAGAAGGGGTAGGAGAAGAAGAGCAGGAGAAAGGGTAGAAGAAGGGGTAGGAGAAGAAGAGCAGGAGAAAGGGTAGAAGAAGGGGTAGGAGAAGAAGAGCAGGAGAAGGGGTAGAAGAAGGGGTGGAGAAGAAGAGCAGGAGAAGGGGTAGGAGAAGAAGAGCAGGAGAAAGGGTAGAAGAAGGGGTAGGAGAAGAAGAGCAGGAGAAAGGGTAGAAGAAGGGGTAGGAGAAGAAGAGCAGGAGAAGGGGTGGGAGAAGAAGAGCAGGAGAAGGGGAAGGAGAAGAAGCAAGAGCAAGAGAAATTAGGGGGGTCCATGCTGGGGTTAAAAAAAGTCCAGTCTGTGCACTTGGGGGCAGGAATGCCTTCACACAGTCATGACAGGTATTCAGTGGAGCTCAGGGGCTGAGGGAGGCGAATCGACTCCTGCACCCACAGGGCATCTATATAACACATTGTATGTGTGTGTGTGTGTGTGTGTGTGTGTGTGTGTGTGTGTGTGTGTGAGGGAGATGTCAGCACGTCAGCGGTCACGCCACCTCTGATGCCAACACGATATGCAATTAATCATTCATCATGACACGCATATGCTCACATCCATCACATCACATACTACAGCAGGCCAAAACCCTCAGGCAGGACGGATCCGGTTCCTCACACGGAGAACATCTCAGCTTCTCGCCAGCGTCCCGGCCATCACACCATAAACTACCGATTATTACAAATATTAGATAAAAATAAAATAAAATAAACAAACATCAAGAGCGTTTCTCCACACTGACAGACCCTCAGTATTTTACATAAAAAAAATCTAAATAAACAAAAATGTATTCATAAATATTTTAAATATATTAATTTATTCTTTTAAATGTATTTCAATAAAAATTAAATACATGAGCAAAACAAAAATGTTGTTTTTTTTATTTAATATTATCATAATAATTTTTAAAAGTCTACCGACTATCAAACCTTTAGCACAAAAAATAAATAAATAAAAAAAACTTTAAAAAAATGGAAAAATCATCAAATGAGAGGAAAAATGTAACATTTTGTGTTTATTTTAAATTTAAATAACAAATACGTACATAAATAAATAAAATTATCAATTTTTTTAGTATTTTCGTAAAAACAATTAATAAAAATCTAGAGGGCGTGGCTTAAACAATTAATGAATACGTCCCAATTACCGACAAAAAAAAACCTGTTAACTGCTTGTTAGCACTTAATGCTTTGTTGAAACATGAAAAACGGAAAACGGACCGTAATTCCTAGGCTCTGACGTGACGTGTGAAACGGCGTACAAAAAAAAAATGGCTTCCGTATGGCAGATAAAATTAAAGCGCTTAGTAAATGACATCACGTCGCCCTGACAGATGGTACGACGTGTTATATTTAGCGACTAAGTGTGTTAATGATCGCTGGCTCGGTGTCTCGCGTTGTGAGGGGGTATGGGGGTATGAGGGAAGGGGGGTGTTTGGGTATTGAGTCGGCGGTGTGCTTCGGTAGCCGTGAAAACGGAGTTGCGATTTTTCATCCTGTCACTCTGCTCTATTAGCGAAACCTAACACAATTAGTTATGAATATGCAGTAATAACATGCAAATCATTCCCCCGTACGAGTTGCCCCCGGGCAAAGGTCCGTGCCTCCCCAAACCCAATTCTTTCTACATCATTACAGCAGCTTGGCATAATTCATCAAAAAAAAAAAATGGTACCCACCCCCATACCACCCCTATCCACCCCATCCACCCCACCGCCCCTCCTCCTGCTCCCAGACCGTAGTGGCAGAGTACATAACCGTTTGGCAACTGTTAAACGCGTGGCATTAAGTGCGGCGTCGCATCACGCCACCTCGCCGCTCTGCCACTTGTGCGCGTCCCCCTGGGGTAATGTCAGACACGACGTCGCAGCCTGCCACAACAATTAACCCTCGTGTTAATTAGAAGGAAATGTCAGGAACACAGATGGTACGAGCTGGCACCGCGCCACCGCACCGACTGCTGCTGAACGAACGAAGCCCGACAGCTGCTCCGCTGCTCCAACCATCCAACACACGTCAAAACTTTCCAGCTGGAAAGCACTCGATAAGCTCTCTCTGTGTGTGTGTGTGTGTGTGTGTGTGTGTGTGTGTGTGTGTGGGTTGGGGGAATTGCTGAGCAGCACAGGAAAAAAGAATCTGCTGCTTTTGTTCACGACGTAAGAATGACCTGAGAGAGGGGAAGAGAGAGAGAGGGAGAGAGAGAGGAGAGAGAGAGAGAGAGAGAGAGAGCACTGACCAGAAAGAAAGAACAAGAAAGAAAGAGTAAGAGAGAGTGAAGATGGCACTAAACAAAATGCAGAAAGAGAGAGAGAGAATGAAAGAGAGAGAGAGAGAGAGAGAACGACAGGAGCCGAGTATCTATGAGTCGATGTGACAGAGAGAAAAATTTGGGGCTAAAAAACATGAATCAGGTGTAACCACAGGGTCAAAAAATAAACAAACAAACAAGTGAAGACTATAAAAATATGTTACAGTCATGAATCAGTGACGGGTTAAAATCAATAGAAATAAAACAAATCTTCAAAACTTGGAGAAAATAAATATTCGATTCCATTTGTTTGTTTGTTTTATTAAATTCTTCGTTTATTATACTGTATATTATTACATTTGTTTTGTATACACGAGAACTACAGAATACAATTTTAAAAAAAGATAAAGTTGTGAGAACAAAAGTGTAACGTAAGAAATAAACAGACAGACAGAGAGACTGAGAGACTGAAAGATAGACAGATAGAGACAAAGACAAACTCCATGCAGTATAACTTACTATATAAAAAATCTCATTTAAATGCTACTAAGTATATGTAAAAATAATATAGATAGACAGACAGACAGACCGACTGACAGACAGACAAACAGACAGACAGACCGACTGACCGACCGACAGACAGACAGACAGACAGACAGACAGACAGACAGACAGAGAATGTGAGGAGAAGTGACGCACTGATCAGCACAGCGATCGAGTCAGAGTTCAAATGAGACACAAGTGATTTATATTAAAGTGAACGCTGCTGTGATTCGGGACGTGTGTAGCTGCGCTCGCTGCTCTGCCACTGCGCTCTGATACGTGTGACTAACGAGCGAAAAACAACCACAGACCTGCAACGCAAATAACGGAGAAAGAGAGAGAGACAGAGAGAGAAAGAAAGAGAGGAGAGCGCGCGAGAGAGAGAGAGAGAGAGAGAGAGAGAGAGAGAGAGAGAGAGAGAGAGAGAGAGAGAGAGAGAGAGAGAGAGAGAGAGAGAGAGAGCGAGAGAGAGAGAGAGAGAGAGAGAGAGAGAGAGAGACAGAGTCACTCATGTCTGCACTTTGGCCACACTGTACTCTATTGATCTGTTTGCATGCCTAATAACAGAAGACCCGAACATGTAAAAGTCAATAAAAAAACCTGCATCCGCCTACAAAGCAGGCGTTTACTGAACTTCTCACTTCCACACGCATCTGAGCTCCAACACCATTAATCTCCATCACATTATCTCAGGCTGAACCTCAGTCCACTGCTCTGTCCCACCACACGCCATGAGTTTCTGCTCGGGCAGGGATTATTAATTATTATTCTACTATCACACAGTACTGATGAATTCGGATCTGAGAGAGAGAGAGAGAGAGAGAGAGAGAAAGAGAGAGAACGAGAGATGGCACTGACACCTATCTGGGGTTCAACAGGATTCTTCAAAACAAAGCTGAAGCGAGCCACATGATTAAACTGAACTGAATGCGTTACAGCTGTACACGCCTGCCTCAAAAAAGTCCACAGAAAAACACAAAACAACTCCTGCAGATCTGAATTTGGACAGAACCTGCCCTTAATCAGTGTCTCTCAAGTTCTACATCTATAGAAAATGCACTGAGACGACCTCAGGGCCCGAGTGCTCAGGAGGAGAACTGTTGGAGAAGCACCATCTCACGGCTGGTCCTGAAGCTCTACTCAGACCAGGACAGGAGATACGAACCATACAGATTATACAACACCAGGAAGATCAGTTCATCTCCTAATGGAAAGTTTTCATGTGTACGCAAAATACGCCCTGGAACGAAACATTTCGGTAACCGTGAAGGAGAAACTGGAGAAAAAAAAAAGAGAACAAGACAACAAGAAAGAAAGAAAGAAAGAAAGAAAGAAAGAAAGAAAGAAAGAAAGAAAGAAAGAAAAAGACAAAGAGAAGAGAAAGGATAAATAAATAAAGTAATTAAATTAATTGATTGGTTAATTAACTAATTTATTACTTAACCAATCAATTTATTTGTTGATTAATTAATTAATAAAAGAAAGAAAAAATGCTGAGCAAAAAAGGGCAAAAATAACAAATCTAAGACAAAGATTAGATGAGATAATTCAGACAGACAGACAGACAGACAGACAGACAGACAGACAGACAGACAGACAGACAGACAGACAGACAGACAGACAGACAGACAGACAGACAGATAGATAGATAGATAGATAGATATGTATAGAATGTAATGAACAGAATGTTGAGAGACAGTAAGAAGGAGAGTGATGAACGGACCTGTGAGAAAACAGAGAGCGAGAGAGAGAGAAAGATAGAGCGCGAGAGAGAGAGCGCGAGAGAGAGAGCGCGAGAGAGAGATTAACAAACAAAAGTTTTTTTAAACTGCATACAGTGGAGTACACACACACACACACACACACACACACACACGCACACGCACACGCACACGCACACACAGTGTACGGTGTGTTATCCGAGAGCAGGGAGAAGACTGGTGGAGTTCAGGGTGTGGATGTATACGGAGTAAATGGTAAAACAGTAGAATTGATGTTTATATAATGAAGTAATTTGATGTATATAATAAAAAGTGAAGTCATTGACGCGTCGCTTTAACTGAACCTGAAATCAATAAATCATTATTTTTCCGATTTGAGCTCCGTGAAAAAAATAAAAATAAATAACTGTAGATAAACAAAACAAATAGGGAAGGAAGTGTGGGGAAAAGCGAGTGAAATTCCATCACCCACCGCGGCGAAGCCACTGCTGGGGATCATTTCAATCTGTTCCTTTTAATGTTGATGCTGGTGGCAGGGATGCTGCCTACATTTCAGACTTACGTGATTTGATGCTGCACTTATTATTCGAATGATTATTTTTTTATTTATTCGCTGATGTTTGAAGGTTCTTCCTGAGAGGCGGCTCTGGGAACTCGAGCTCCGGCTACGATGCACAGCAGCCTCCTGGTGCTACAGCTTCCTGTCTGAAGGTGCTCACATGTACCTGGAGGTGGGATGGGGGGAGAAAGAGGAGAGGGAGAGAGATAGATAGAAGGAGAAACCGAGACAGGGAGAGACAGACAGACAGAGAAAAAGGAGCCGGAGAGAAAGAGGGAGAGAGAACAAGAAGAGAGAACCGGCAAAAAAGAGCGAGAGAGAGGAAAAGAGAGAGGGAAAACATGCGATAAAGGGAGAGAGAGAGTCAAGCAGAAAAATGGCGAAAGAAATGGAGTAAGAGAGAAATGTAGAAAAGGAAGAGAGAGAAACAGTGAAACAGAGACAGAGATGAAGGAAGAGGATGAAGAGAGAGAGACAGAGAATAAAGAAGACAGCAAGAGGAGATGGGAGAGGAAGAAGAGAAAGAGAGACAGAGAGGATTTGGAAAGAGGAGGGAAGGAAGAAGAGAGTAAAAGAGAGGAGAAAGATGGAGATGAAAAGAGCATGAGAGAGGGGGGACGAGAGAAAGGGAGACTGGGTGAGAAAGTGAGAAATGGATAAAGAGAGAAAGAAACAGAGGCAAGAAAAAGCAAGACAGAGAGAGACAAAGAAAGAGAGGGAGTAAGAAAGGATGAGAGAGAAAACAAGAGCGCAAGAAAGAGCAAGAGAGGAAAACCGAGGGGAAAAACGAGAGAATGGTGACAGAGAGAAAACAGAGTAATGGAAAAGAAAGAGAGAAAAAGGGAGGGAAAGAGAGAGAAAGAGAGAAATCAAGAGACTAAGAGACAGAGAGAAAAGAAGAGGAAGACAAAGAGAGAGGATAGAGAAAGAAGGAGCCAGAGAGATGAGGGTGAAAAAATAAAGAAAGAGGGAAGAAAAGATTGGAGAGGAAAGAGAGGAGAAAGACAGAAAGAAAGAGGGAAAGGCAAAGGAGAAAGAAACAGAGAGAGGAGAGAAAACAGAGAAACAGAGATATTGAGAAAGAACGATGGAGAGGAAGAAAGAGTCAGAGAGATGGGGAGAGAAAGAGATAGAGACATAGAGAGAGTGTAATGGAGAGAGAGAAAGAGGGAGAGATGGAGTCGTTTTCTCCGCTCGCTTTACCTCATCACGGAAGAGAGGAACTTTAAGAGGAGAAAAAAAAAACTATAAAGGTTGATGAGAATGAAAAGGTGGAGCGCTACACTCCAATGGAGTAGAAATGAGAAGAAGAAGGAATAAAAGAGAGAGAGAGAGAGAGAGAGAGAGAGAGAGAGAGAGAGAGAGAGAGATTGTAGGAAAACACAAAGTGTGGAAAGGTTTTCTGTTTCGCTCGTTGCAGGAGTTTGCAGGAAGTTGCGTGATGAGTGCAGCAGTTACTGCAGCGCTGCACCATGCCTTTAAAACTTTTCGGATTTTTTATCTGTATTATTCCTACACACACACACACACACACACACACACACACACACACACAGGAAGTCGACAAAACAAGCTTCGGTGTGATTTCACAAAAATTCGCAAATGTTTCAGGTTCTCGATTCTGATTGGTCGGAAATGTTACTATATCACAACAATTGCGGCGTTGCCATGGCGACGGCAGCGGCGCTTCCCGGTCGTTTCCTACGTCCTGTTTCAGACTTTTATTCTTTACGTGGAAGGATTTAAGGTGTGGTTTATTACTCACGATATCCGAGTGCTGAGATCTGATCGCTCGGCGACGTTCTCCAGAGTCTGCGGCCTTAACGGGAGACACGTGACCTGTAACAACCATCGAACACAGAGGTACCTACGTTTTATTGGGTTTTTATTACATTTTAATACATATAAACATATAAATAAAGAAAAAATGTGAAAATAAAATGTAACTTTTTTAAATATAAATATCTTTATCTAATTTTTTTAATTCATTTTTTTATTAGTTTTATTTCCCACCAGTGTAAAAAATTATATTTGTTGATTATACATTTATAATAAAAATAAAAAAAATATCCCAGGAAATAATTGTTTTATTTGATGACCCTTTTATTTTTCTTTGTTTTATATTAATATAACAGAAAATAAAGATCTGCTCGCTGTATCGTGATGCGACGAGATCTGTGATGAGAGACGTGTGACGACAACAGAGACTTTTTTCGTAGGAATAATAAAGTCGCTGCGTGGACGCGGGAAGACGGATGGACGAGATTTCGGGTGTATAAATAAATTCGGTGAATAAAACATACGGACGGCTCACGTGGTCAGCGCTGAACTACAGCTAATTAGTCTTCCGCTGCCTCGCCTGGTGTTGTCTTTGGAGAGCTGGGGATTTGAGGGCTGGCCGAGTTGCTGAAATATTGCAGGGGTGTGTGTGTGTGTGTGTGTGTGTGTGTGTGCTGGAGTGAAATATGAGGCTGTGGTGTGTGTGTGGACTTGAAATATGGGTATGTGAGTGTGTGTTTGGAAGGTGCAGTGACAGAGGTCACTCTGGGGGGAAAAAAGGAAATCAATGTGGATGTTAATTACTCGCAGGTCAAGTCCCTGTGCCATCGGGTCTATTTTATTCCCTTCGTGACCCAAACAGAGAGGGGCGCTTGCCTGATTTCTGCTCTGCTACAGTTCGTCTAAAGTGTTTAGAAACACCACACAGACACACACACACACACACACACACACACACACACACACACACACACACACACACACACACACACACACACACACACGGCTGTGAATGTGGCTTATTTCAGGAGGGTCCTGTTAAAACAGGGGTTTAGTATATTTGTAAAAATATTAGTCATGATTCTGAGACGGGAGGAAAAAAAAAACGAGGGATGTAAGGATGCGGTTTTCAACCCTGAACGACGGAGTTCTGTTTGTACTTTAAAACTAAATAGAGACCATGAGAGCTAACAGTTTTAGCGTGTGTGTGTGTGTGTGTGTGTGTGTGTGCGTGTAGGCTAATTAAGAAGCCTGCGTAGGAACGCTTGTTCACTGAAGGTGTACAGTACAGTTGCTGTAAGTGTTGAGAGACGTGTGGAGTCGGAGTGTAGACGGAGGACAGAGGGGAATTAAACGTGTAGAGAGTAACAGTAAAAGCGGGCTGGAGGTCTAAGCCGTGACTCGATGTCTTCAGGGTTTCTGCAGGTTCCACCGAAATCAAATGTGAGCCTTTTAAAGACTTTTGTAAAGACCATTAAGAATGAAATTTAAGACCTGAATCACGCCATCAAAAACACACACAAGTATGTTGTTAGCGACCGGCCTTAACCCGAGCCCTAAATCCATCTTCCCCGTTTATCGCGGTTGTTACGCGCCAAAACCGACCGCCAAAAACTAATTTCTGCGCTATAAAAGGACGCCACCCCAAAATGTTCTTATCGTTTAAGCCGTGAATCCTCTCACACTCTTCACACACACAAAACTTTTGCAAGAATTTAGCGAGATGAATTTTGTGTAAATTCGTAGAAATATCCCATTTATAGTAAACACTGTACAGTGTCCAGTTCTGTAGTAGCGTAGGCTTTGTGTAGTTTCTCTGCTTTTTTTATTGGTTGAAGTGTCATATGATGTCAAAAAGGGGGCGGGGCTAAAGATACACTGCATTTTTTATTTTCATTGGCTAAATCTGGTGACGTATGTCTTTAAAACCACCCTTTTTTTACGTCAGAGGATACCATAACCAATAAATAAGCGTTAAAAATCGTTGTTTTTTTGTAATGCTACTCATTTTTTAATGATGAACTGAAATCGGGACTGTTCACAAAACAAAATAGTTATGTGACAAACGATAAAGTGGGATAAAGTTTTACGTCTGTGTTACAATCCAGCGAGAGATTCGATCTGATAACACGAAGCTGATTGGTTGTTGTATGTTGATCTCATTTGTACTCGTGATACAACTAATTATTTGGATTGACGAAAGAAAGAACTACAACAACCACAGAAACTGACAAACAAAAACATTCTTAAGTCCTGCGAGATCATTTGATTGACCATTAGAGGCAGCGTTACACGGAAATCGGAAAATTAAGACCCGTTTAAAAATTGTTCAAGACCCACAAAAGCAAATTTAAGATTTTTTTTTAAGGCCTTAAAGTTTGATTTTTACATTTTGGATTTTTTTTTAAAAGATCCCGCAGAAACCCTGTGTTTTAAGAGTGAGCGTC
Source organism: Silurus meridionalis (assembly GCF_014805685.1). Classification (NCBI taxonomy): domain Eukaryota; kingdom Metazoa; phylum Chordata; class Actinopteri; order Siluriformes; family Siluridae; genus Silurus; species Silurus meridionalis. The sequence goes on from NC_060904.1 coordinate 1,711,596, forward strand.
AGACTTGACATCAAGAATCTCGTCAGCCACCCGTCATGTGTTCCGACTGTAACAAGCAGCCGAGAGTCAATAACCGGAATGAAATTCCAGACTCTTGCCATGAAGCTGCGGTCAATCTGAAACGTTCTTTTTTTAATTACGTTTAACGACTTAATTTCGTCAAAAGAAAAATGACGCCCCTGTGAAAGGACGCCGTGGCACAATTCGCCGCCTTAACGGCGTGTTTAATCTCCTGAGCCGCTTTTCTTTCACCAAAAAAACCCCGTCAGAAATCTACGTATACGTGGTTGTGCGACTGTAAAATTCTCGCCGTTTCCAAAGTGAAAGCCAAAGCGGAATCAGGACTTTACCGACATTTATTAATATTTAACTGCGCTAATAAAATGGTCTAAAAATACCCAAGGCTGCGTAATTTCCAATATCATTCATCTGGAATCGTTACACTTTCCAGATTCAGTGCTCCTTTACATTATAGGCAAATATAACCATCACTTAAAACCCGCAGTCCTGCGAGACCTTCAGCAGCGAAATGTCTACGGATTCCTGCTGCGAAAATGGACCTCAATTGCACGGTGCAAACAGGTAACTCTGTTAAATGGTTATATTCTTTTAACATGGTGTTATATAAGATTTGGCACAGGGACACTGCTATAAGTTCACAATAGCTCAGGACTTTCTATACATATTCGCATGGCCATACTTTAACATGCGACGTGAGAAACTTTGATTTAGTTTCCGGTCTCAAGTTTGCTCGGGTTGAATGCAAGTCAATGCGAGAAAAATTGTGTAGAGTGGCTTTGTTTGTAGTCGTAATACAGTGGATCGAATTTGGATTAGCAAAAGAAAGAACGTCAACAACGGCCTTTTTACCGATTGTTTTTGTTTTTGCATTTTAACGATCGTTAGAAATGGTTACACAAACATCGGGAAATTAAGACCTGGTTACATTTATTTAAGACCCACATCAGCAAATTTAGGACTAAAATTTCAATTTTTAAATGTGAGACTTTTTTAAGACAAAAGGCTTGAAGTTTAAATGTATCGATCCGTGACCTGTTCAGACCCGTGTTCTCTCGCTAACGGTAGCTAACATCGAACAAAAACAATGTAGCGTAAATTTTACGCTATACTCAAAAAAAAAACGAAAGACGAGACACTGAAAAAAGTCGGAAAAGGTGCTCTTATATACGACTGCAGACGCCAAAGAGGCAATTTCATAAGCGCGTGTTCCTGTTGCCTCCGGAGTTACGACACCCGCGGGCCTGTAAAAAGCCTCGCAAATCCGAGCGCGGCTTTGCTCATTTAGCTCCTTTCTGAAAATTGGTCAAAAATTAATAAGGCAAATAAAAAAACATTAGCTGATTAATAAACGTACAGGAAATGGAGGTTTTAATTTCCTAGCAGTGTCCGTGGCGAGGTCCCGCTCGCGATCCGTCAATGCGGCTCTCGAGCTTTACGAAAGGCCATGCAATTTATGGTAATGAGCTTTTTGAAGGTTATGACCACAGTAAACTAATTTGTTAGAGGAATGGCAAAAGCTTGCACAAACAGTACTCAATCATTAAAGCTGTAGAGGAAAGAGGGAGCGAGGGAGAGAGAGAGGAAAAAATACTATTAAAGTAATGGTCAACTGCCGTACAGAAGAGAAGAAAAAAAAAAAACCCAGACGCAGCTCGGTACGGGTGTGCTAATATATAACAGGGCCAAACATGGATGTTGCATCACGCAAATTACTTTCCGGGGCCATTTTGAACATTAATATGGTCGGAATAGGGAGAGGGAATATAACGAGGAGCGGGAAAAAAGCCGTCAGCGCTCGGGCCACCAGCCAGAGCGGCAGCCGACAGGAAGAAGTCTGGCGTCTGGCTGAAAACGGCATGACGGGGCTGACCGACACGTCGGATTAATACGTGGAGGTGGCCGCATAATAACTCTGTGTAACACCAAATTCTGGACTCCGATTGGTCGTGATGGTGTTGATTCGGTTTCTGGAACAGAGGCTCCGGTGGTGGTGCGACTGCGAATCGCGGGTTTATAATAATGCGATCGTTGCTATGGCAACAGCTCGTTCACAGGGACTCGTACAGCAGACCTGCTACATCAAATAAAAAATAAGTAAATCAATAAATAATGTGTAACTGATGATAGAGTGAAATTTTCTGTATGGAGACTTTTAATGTATACTTATATAAATGTATATATATTTATATTTGGAAGGAGTCTCCAGTTTCAGGTGTTAAAGATTTGTAAAATTCAGAGGTTAGTCTTTTGTGTTAAAAAAGGAAATAATAAAGGAAGTCTGGCGAAGAGGCGACTTTTACAGCTGCTGTAGCATAAGTGAGAACAGGAACTAACCAGATAAAAAGTGCTTATTGGACAAATCTTTACTGCTGTGGTATAAGAGGAATAAAATACTTAATTATTTCCCTTCAAAAAAACATTTATTCCTTATATAACACAGTAAATCCTATTAATAATCCGTCTTGTTCTCGATAATTCGCGGCACCATAACTGTTTCCAGTGCAGCTAATATCCTGCTATTACTGCTTATTAGACTTACTTTCCATAGCGCGTTGGCGAAGCGTGTATTCAGAGATACAGTACACACCCCCCCCCCCCCCTCCCCGGCGCTCTGACCTGATATATTAACGAGGGTTTACAAGGGCATTCCACTACATATGTAAGTTTGGCCTTATTGCTGACCTTACAATGCACTTAGTATCCTGCGCTTGAATAATGCTGTCCTGGCTCCTACGAGCAATTTATTCCGACTAACGACCATCGAGTGGCTGTAAATCAGCGCTGGGTTCCTTCCCTACTGAGCCGGTGATTCCGGCCGGTGCGCCGATAGAGACCCGGGCGAGGAGCTCGAGCCTGACCTGGTATCGGCGCCTCTATTGATTTTAATTAGCCTAATTAGTTCATTATTCCAGAAATCAAAGCCGGCATTAATTACAGCCGCCCTACTCTGCATTACGGACTTAATATGGTAATGAAGCTGATCAATTATCACTCAAAGGGAAAGTCGTTCGAAGCGGTGCTAGCAAAGCAAGGACGAGTGACCTGGCGTGACCTCTGGGTTTTTTTCTCTTCGTCGCAGCCGGTCGATGGAACTGACGCAGAAGAGATGCTCATGGAGAAGAAGCCATGGCCTTGTGCTGCCACTTTTACTACTTTTACAATAAATGTTCGTAACGTTCATTATACACATGATTAATGTGCTTCTTTCTGAACATCTCATTCCACATTTAGTCTCTATTTGCTGTTATAATACTCTCCACTCTTCTGGGAAGATGTTCCACTAGATTTTGTGGAGATTTGGTTGAGATTCATTCAGGCACAAGGTTGTTAGGAAATCAGGTACTGATGGAGGTGAGACGATTGGAGTGCAACCAGAGTTCACATTCATCCCAAAGATGTTTAATAGAGTTGAAGCTTTACAGCAGAAGATCTTCCACTCCAACCCATGGAAACCAGATCTTCATGGAATTGGTGTTGTCTACAGGGGGGGGAACAGGTTTGAGTCTCCTAGTTCAAGCAAATGGAACATTTTATTTTACTGCCCCCGAAAGCATCCTGGAAAATTGTGCATCTCCATCATTACGTGGAAACCGTTGATTGAAGAAGCACATATGTCCGGAAAAGTCAGGTGTCCCAGGACTTTCAGCCAGAGAGCGTACATGATGGCTAATCGAATGCAGCCTATAAATATCAAAACCAATCAATTTTTAGTTGAACTGAGCGTCCGACGTTCCAAAATACGCTAAAATATCTTTCTGAGAAAACCGAACGACTGCGAAAACAACCTGATAAAACCAATTCTTCAGCGCCTAAATTTCAAAAACTCTTAAAAACACCCAGAAATACGAGCCTGCATTGTTTTGTTTTTTTCAATCCGTCCGTTTTACGGCCACGGTACAATCCCTGAGAGATTTGCGCCAGGAACCGGAAGCTGATTGGTTGTTTGCATGTTGGTCTTATTTGTAGTCGTAATACAGCGAATTCGATTTATATTGGCGAAAGAAAAAACTACAACAACCACGGAAAGTAACAAAAAATAATAATAAGTTCTGCAGGAGCATTTCATTGACTGTAGAAATACATAGACATCGGAAAATTCATTTTATAATTACAATTAAAATTCAGACTCACAACAGCGAATTTTGAAAGACGGCTGAATTTATTATGAGAAATCAGAAAGAGAGAAAAAAAAGGAGGAAAGCACTAATGTATGACCTACGCACAAGGGTTCGGGCGTCGCCCTTCAGCTGCTGAATCTCAGCTCTCAGACTCTTGTTGTCTTCCTCAAGTCGTCTCCTCTGACAGTCCAAATCCTGTACACACACACACACACACACACAAAATCCCTTACACACGTCTGTAAATCCATCCTGGCCTACTGCTGAGCTTTGATGCTGTGAAGTTTTACCAGTTCCATCAAACACCCAGCCACCAGCAACATGGCTGGAAATAACCATCAGATTCATTGAAATAATAATAAGAAGAAGGAGAAGAAGAAGAAGAAGAAAAAGAAGAAAAAGAAAAGCTGGTGCTTTGAATGACAAAGTCCTTCCGGATTCTTCATTCTGATTGGTCACAAAAAGTACATGTAAAAACCCAAATCTGAAGGCTCACGGTTAAATCAGACGTCTTTGGATGCTGGAGCATGGAATTTTCCCATTGCTTCAACTAGAAGATCCACCTGCTCCAGCATGATGATGCCCCTGTGCACAAAGCCAGCTAGCTCCATGGGTTGGCACGGAAGATCTCCTGCTATAAACCCTTTATAACATGATGAATGTGAACGCTGTCTGCACCCCAGGCCTCCTCATCTCACCTACATCAGTACCTGATTTTACTAACACACATGCGGATGAATGAATCTCCACGAAATCTCCACTAAATCTAGAACATCTTCCCAGAAGACTGGAGCTCATTATAGCAGTGAATGGGAACTAAAAAAAAAAATACTAATTGCATGATGGATTGTAGATTTGGGAGTTACAAAAATAACTACGAATAAAAATAATCAGAGTCGCTACACAACTGATGACGCAAACGTTAGAGAGCAGCTAGAAAAGCGTGCGGAGAAGATTTTTTACTAAACGTGATGCAAAAATGAATACGAACTTTGTGCTTTTATTGCAAATTTTAAAGAAAAAAAAATCACGCAGGTTTTTCTTTTAACCTTGTAAACCAAACACAGAAGGACATGGTGAAGTACACTTGTGTATAAAAGTGTGTGTGTGTGTGTGTGTGTGTGTGTGTGTGTGTAAGAGGAAAAAAAATCATTAACGCTCCTGAGCACTCTGCATGATTAAATCTATGAAGGCGGCCGTACACTTTTTTTTATTCCTGGGCCCCGTGAACGGCTCGTGTCGCTTAGCGTACAGATGTAACCTCATCTCACCTTAATGCCTTCATCTGAAGTCTGCAGTTTCGCTTTCAGGTCCGTGACCTTCTCGTTCGCTTCTTTCTCCAGCTCTTCCACTGTGTGGACCAGGATTCTGTTCTGGTCACTCAGGTCACTTATGTAAGAGTGTAGGATCTGGACTTTCATCTGCAAAACAAAGATTTATTCCACAGGGTAAAAGCTACAAAAAAAAAATCAGTTTTGTAAAAGCGTTTCTGTTTTGAAACTCATGATGGTCATGATACTTTACAGTGTCGAAAAATTGCCGTCGTCTAGACGTCACAATTTGTCAAACTCGCTCAAATCCTTACGCTCCAACTTTTTCAACTTTGAGGACAAAATGTTTACATGCCGCCTAATAAATATTTCCAGGTGACATGTTGTGCCTGATCAGTGTGTATTTTGATGTATTTTTCAACACTATAATTCACATTAAATCCTCCTGTATACGGCATTCTTATTTCTTTATTTACTCACTGTATGTTACGTATATTTTCCTTTTCTTAATATACAGCGTGTGAGTCTTTCGTGATTATTGGGACACCTGCATGTTCCTTTTGTTTTGGTAAAAGGCAAAAACACGGAGGAATTGGACAGCGAATGAGTGGGAGAAAGTTCTGTGGAGTCCAAATGGGACATTTTTGTCTCTAACAGAAGAACTTGTGTGAGATGGAGAACTGGAGAGAAGATGTGATCATGGTTGTTTTGGAGCAGGGAAGATTCCGGAAAGTGAAAGTGAACCAACACAGCTCCCATTCCCGACTTGGGCTCATTGGAACCGACTTCACCATACAAGACGATGAGCGTCTGAGTTCTGTAAGTGTTATTTAGAGAACAAACAGACGTCTGGAGTGATATCTATTATGGAACAACCTGCCCAGTCACCGCACCTCAATCCTACTGAACTGCTCTGGGATGAACTGGATCACTCCATATATCTCCATAAATCTCCTAGTGAAGAACATCTTTGGTGAGTTTTAACATCTTTGGTGAGTTTTACAAGAGGCACAGAAAACTATTTCAGCTAAATATTTGGAGATAAAGTCTGGACATTTTGTCAAAGTAAATGTTCTCACCAGGGTTTGTTAAATAGAAAATAAAAGGAACATCTCTCAGGAAGAATATCAGAAGTGATTGTCCACGTACCTTCAGGATCTCCTCTGGAGAGCATTTTATTTCACACTCAAGGCGCCTGAGCTTCTCTCCGTAAACACTCTGGACCTCGTTCAGCAAACCTTTCACTGATTTGTTGACAGGACAACTGGGTTTTTCCTCCAAACCAGAACATAAGTTTTGGTCCATCGTTATTTTAACTGTAAATCTGAGCTTCTGCCATGTTTCAGTGCAACTTCTAAATAAAATCCCTCATCCTTCTCTTACTAACCTAGCAACAATTTATCACGTGTAAAACTACTTGCAATAAAAAAAAGCCACGCATTTTTACAAACTATTTAAATATTCCTTTTTTATATATACACACTATTCATTTTGCGGTTTATTCCCAGGACTGTCAATAATCACTGTTGTCTAGTCAACGGCGTCCTTCCGGGTCTCCAAAAAAAACATCCCGCCCTTACTCGAATATGATTGGGTGAGATTGTATTAAGTATAAAAATCCCTCTCTCTGATTGGTTAGAATATCACAATCTACCCTTACGTCCGACACAGGAGTTCGGTTGAGAAATCAGCCCCGCCCTCATCGCCTCCGCTGCTTTAATAATGTAAAAATCGAGTTTGCCTCGCGCACTCAGGCGCGACACGCGATTGGCTGCGTCAAATCGCACACGTGACAACAGAGCGGTCTACGATTGGTGTATTCGATTAGAGGCGGGGCTTCTGGAGACGCAACCCGGAAATGAAGGAACTGCTGCATTCATCGTGTCGTGTTTGAGCTCAAAATGGGTAAATATGTTTACACGGCTTTATAATAAACACACAACATCTGGCATATTGAATTTAGAATCGCCTTCCTAAATGTGTTCAACTGAAAGTTTTATTTCAAAACAGCTTTGTATTCTTCTATTTCTAATTACATTCTAACGTATAAAAGTAAACAGTAAAAGTAAACAATACCTGTACGCTTTTTTTCAGTATTTTGTTTACATGCTGTAATTAGTGATTGTTTTGTTTTTATTGCATGTATGGTGTCCCTCATCGACATGTAACACGTCCATAAATAAAATATATTCTCATTATAACTCAGCAGTGGAGGGGTTAAGGGCCTTGCCCAGGGGCCCCAGAGCGTGGTGACGTTAAGATTTAAACTCATGACTTTAAGCTCCAAAGTCCAGCGCCTGAACCACTAACCGAGCACCTCCCCACATTTACTAGATCCTATTTCCATGTAATTTTCAACCTGAAGACCCCATTGATCAATAAAGGGTCCTGCCTCATTAGTTGACTTATTTATTTATGCATTTGTTTATTGTTTGCTTGTTTATTGGTGATAAATATCACAACCCTCCCCGATCAAAACTATTACACGATTAATAGATAAAAAAATCCGCTTGCTGATCGACTCTTCCATCCTTTAAACTCTCGGTCTGATCCTCAGCGTAAGATTGTGTTACGAAATTATGCACAAATCCCATAGTTTCTTATGCGTATCATCTGTATCACGAAACGTACTGCAGATTTCCATTCGGATGTCGATCGAGTCACGTACATCAAATGTCTTTTTTTATGTTAGATACATTTTTTTTTTCCAGAATCTGATAAATAGAACAGTTTAACATTTGCTCATTGTGTAATGACCAGGTATTTCTGGAGAAGATCCCTTTAAATATTATATACGAATATTTAAGCCGAGACTTATTCAGCCTTATCCGACTCGTACATCCGTCCTGTTGTTCGCGTCAGTCGAGCGTTTGGAGTCTTCACTCCGTAAAAATCGCGGCCTCGCCGTTTTCTCATTTATTAACTGTCCTTTCCAGTCATTCTTGCTGCCTCAGCCTTTAAATGTTTCATGAGATTTTAAGTTGTTTTCCTGCAAACTTCTGTACTTATTACTCGCGCAGGCTTTGCATCTTCCACCTTCCTACTCGCAAAATCAATTAATTCCCTTAAATTATTTATGCTCTGTGCAAACTAGATTAAGCGAAGCTCATATCTTTGTGTCAGACTCACTTTAAAGGCTGTTTCTCAAACGTTAACTTTTTTTTTTTTCCTCTGCTTGCGCGCGAGCTCGCACAATTAGGAATTAGGGAAATGGGGTCGCTTTGATAAAGCATGACGCATCGCCTCGGACCCCCTCGATACATTTGTTCGCATTCATATTTTATAACGGCACAATTAGTACGGACACGCGGGGAGTAATTTACCAACCAAAGATGACATCAGCTAAAAAGTTTCAAATTGACCTATTTATCATGATGGAATTGATACGCTGCTGTGGGAGTCATCATGAATGCATAAGCTTCGGCTCAAATCGAACGAGCGCATTGCAGATTAAAAGGCGCCGTCGCACTGATTAACAGCACGCGCACAACCGGAAAGGTTCCACACGGCCGCTCGTGTATCAGGTCCTCACTAAAACAAATAAATAAATAAATAAAGCTTTGTTTTGATTTTTTTTTTTTTGGTGTGTTTTCCAGGATCGGGGGGTCACAATGGATCTCTTTGTTAGATTACTTTAGTTTTTGAATCTGTTATCCAGTCAGGACACGATGCAAAAATATGAAATTTATGGCCTGCTGAAAAAAAAAACGTTATTCCAATATTCACAGCATGGTTACGTTTGGGACGTTCACCAGAACGCCATGTAATGGGGTTTGATTTTTTTCTCTTTCGTCCAGTGAAGATGAAACGAGACTGAGAACCGATTAAAAGTTGGCGTGTGGTGACTTTTGATGCCATGTTTCTATTAGAAGCCGAACAACGGCAATAAATGGCATTGGCATTGATCTTTATTTCTTATTAAACATTAAAAAAAGTTTTTGTTGTATTTTTAAGCTGTAAAAAAACAACGTATTGAAATGAATCCATTCCATGTGCATGCGCACTTCAAGCTGCAGCTACACCACGCTTTACCAAACTCAACCAACAGCTCATAAGGGAGAGATCTTATAATAGTTCCTTGTCGGAGCAAATTTGGACGCCTCGGCATTATAGGGTTGTAAAATCTCAATTCTTGCCAATGGTATTTAAAAAAAAAAAGTCTCGAGTTTCTCTCTTAGGTTTGAGCTAGGCATGCAGCTAGCGTTTCTGTTGGCCTCAATCTTCTCTGCTTCTTTCATCCATATTTTATTCTGCAGCGTCTTCTGTGTTTACCAGTCCAGAGCGATCCGGAGTTTAGCGGGTGGTGCGTCAGTAATAACGGTCCGTGGGGAAACACAGTGCTCCGTGTGTAGTAAAATGGCCTAACGAAGCATCGAGGCAAATAATTTTTGTATTTGAATTACTGATACTCGAGGAATCGTTACAGCCCTAAATTAAACGTATGTTTTTCTTATTTTTTACTTTTTTAGGTGAGGTGGTTCTAGTGGTTAAGGCTCTAAAACTTTGGCTTTGGGAGTTGTGTGTTCGAGTCCAAGTCATACCAGGCTGCCCATCTTGGGCCCTTGAGCAGGGCCCTTAACCCCTCATGGGTGCTCAGTTGTGGGCGTAAGTTACTCTGCCATGGATGGTCCAAACCCGGCTGTGAAAGGAAGAGGTTGAGCTTTAGTCTGCTACAGAAACGGCCAGTAAACCGTCAGATGCTGCTAAATGCGCCTCATGGTGCAGGAGGAATAAAAAAATGATAATAAAATACTGTTTTTAAATCATTTATAAAAAATAATTGGATTATAAATTATATCTTGGGGAAAAGTAAAAAAAAATTATATATTTCAAGACCTCTCATTAACTGGTACTAGCTAGAACTGAGAGAAGTGTCGTCATGGTAACAGTTGGGGGGTGGAAGGATGAAACCAAATTTAGTACGTTTTACTGTACAGAACTTGTGACCTTTTCACCTGTAGATGTGGTTCTGAGGGTGGTGGAAGTGGGTCTGCTGCATGAAATCTGCAGCGTTGTGATGCTCGAAGGCTGAAGGTCATGCTGTTAGCGTTCTTATCTGTTGCAGAATTGCGAGGCTCAGCCGCCTGGGGACGAGGCGCTTTATGGCCCGCTTCGTTGCCAGTCGTTTGTCATTTAATGCCGGTTGTCAGGGATTTGACTCGGCAAAAGCGAATGTATTTGCTCCTCGTTCTTTTGGTTGCTGCTTAAAATTCAGCACTTTTGTGTCGAGTTTATTTGTCTGAGCCGAGCCGATTCTGCACAAACGCTAAACCGCGTGCCCTCATTTCTAATCCACATATTGGAAGGAGAGAAGCTGATATGATGGAGAGGAGAAAGGTGGACATGTGGTGTGTTCAGGAGACCAAGTGGAAAAGAAGTGAGACCAGGAACATTGGAGGGGTTTAAACCGTTCTATCATGGTGTGGATGGAAAGAGAAATGGTGTAGGGGTGATCCTGAAGAAAGAGTACAGTAAGAGTGTAGTGGAGGTGAAGAGAGTTTCTGATAGAGTGATGAACGTGAAGCTGGAATTTAAAGGGGAGATGATAAATGTCATCAGTGAAGTGGTGGAGAAGATACCTAGGAAAAATGGGCATGTAGGTGAAGGTAAAGGTGATGGTGGGTATGGTTTAAAGGAGACGAATGTGGATGGTGGTAGGTTTTGCTATAAGGATCCAAATCGCAGTGGTGAACACTTATTTTAAGAAGAAGGAGGATCATAGGGTGACGTATTAGCGTGGAGGAAGGTGCACAAAAGGATCGACTCTGAACCCTTTCCTGTTTGCAGTTGTGATGGATGGGTTGACGGACGAGGACAGACAGGAGTCTCTATGGACTATGATGTTTGTGGATGATATTGTGGTTTGTGGTGAGAGTAGTGAGCAGGTGGAGAAGAGCCTGGAGAGGTGGAGGTACGCGCTGGAGAGAAGGGGAATGAAAGTCAACGGGAGTAAGACAGTACGTGTGTGAATGAGAATGAGAGGGAGGGCAGTGGAGTGGTGCGGTTGCAGGGAGAAGAGGTGGAGAAGGTGGAGGAGTTCAGGTACCTGGGGTCAACAGTGTAAAGTAATGGAGAGTGTTTTAGAGAAGTGAATAAAAAGAGTGCAGGCAGGGTGGAGTGGAGAAGAGTGATAGCAGGAGTGATTTGTGATAGAAGAGTATCTGAGAGATTGAAAGGGAAAGTTTATAGGACGTGGTGAGACCTGAGATGTTGTATGGATTAGAGACAGTGGCATTGAGTAAAAGACAGGAGGTGGAGCTGGAGGGAGCAGAGCTGAAGATGTTGAGGTTTTCGTTGGGAGTGACGAGGATGGACAGGATTAGAAATTAGTTTATTTGAGGGACAGCGCATGTAGGACGTTTTGGAGACAAGGTGAGGGAGGTGAGATTGAGATGGTTTGGACATGTGCAGAGGAGGGACATGGGGTATATCAGTAGGAGAATGCTGAGGATGGAGACACCAGGAAGGAGGAAAAGCGGAAGACCAAGGAGGAGGTTTATGGATGTGGTGAGGGAAGACATGCAGGTAGTTGGTTTGAAAGAGGCAGATGTAGAGGACAGGGGGGTATGGAGACGGATGATCCGCTGTAGCGCCCCCTAATGGGAGAAGCTGAAAGAAGATGATATGAGAATGATAAATGTGTAGAATTATTTCAATAAAATTTACAGCCCTGAGATTTTTTCCTCTCTTGCTCACTCCATCATATCCACCCCCCTCCCCCCCACGGTCAATGCATGTTTATGAATCACAGCTCTCTTGTATGTAGGTCAGGTCCTCTGATTACAGTCGAGGTAAACACAACCATCGATTGAGAATTTTCATGATTACAGAAGGATACATGGATTTTTGTTTTCCTTCTTCTCTCTGCAGCTCTCCAGCTGAAACCCTGTAAATTCAACTGCTTAATTTTTATAGGCAGCGGACATTGACAAAAGTGTCTAGTTGTTATATATTTGGCAACCGCTTTTGAGTCGGAGTGAACAGGTCAATAGTAATCCCCGTATTGATAGCGGGGCCTGTAGGAGATATTACTTGGCCCCGGCTAACGTCTGCGTGATCGTCTAAATCATAATTACATTAATATTGACAGGCCCTTGACAATAGTTGTGTTACTATTGATAGGTCGCTGTCAATAATATGTTCTCGAATATAACGTATTCATTCCTGACTTGTAAACTGCTCAATAAAAGCTTTTGAAAAGAAGAAGATGACAGTGACAATGACAGGGATGCCCGAGTTCCCAGTGTGCACTGGACATGAAAAGCTAAACTTTACCTTTACATTCCTTTCTTAGATTCACAATGCCGCCGCGTCTTTGTTTCGTCTGTACAAACCGAGACAAATCAAACAGATCGATCTATCTCAGCATGTATGTTTGTTTTGTTTGTTTGTTTATTTTTTCTTCCCCCGACAATGAGACGGCGTTGTCGTCAACAAAAGCATAGCTATTTGAAATGGCGCCCCTAGTGGATACATTTGAAAACGCTGTTTTTTTCCCGTCATGTTGCGGAGGCTTTTGAAAAACGATGACGCGTATTTTTGCCGTTGCCGAGGTCGGATCGACTCACGCTTTCGCACATGCACAGTACAGGGACACGTGCATTTCCAGACGTTTCAGTGCAGATGAAAAACCTTTAGGAAACGATTGAAAACGGAAGCGTGGCGCATTTTTATTTTAGATGTACGTGGGGACTGAATGGGGAATAGGATGATCAAAAAGTGCATAGCAGTCGTATGGGCAATAATACCAGGAATTAATACCAGGAATTAAAGGTGTTGTCATAAAACACGATTGTTCTAATGTGGTAAATGTTACAGTTTTTGCTGTGAGTTGTAGGAAAATATGACATGGTGCAGTGCTTATAATGCATCTATTCATGTATTCACCTGTCCTACTTCTACACAATATATATATATATACACTCATGAATATATTATAGTCGCACGACTTTATCAACGGTCCACTTAAAGCCTTTATATATAGTCGCTTCCCTAAATTCTGTAAGCCAGTTTATGTCGGAGATTGTCCTAATCCCGTCCATTGACGAGCACAAAGAGAAGAGGTGGCCACCTTGGGCCCTGGTCCTCGTTTCTAAAGTGCTTTGAAAAAGAGAGATAAACTCGCTCCAATATTCCCTAAAAGTTCTCAGATGGTATTTAGAGGGAAAAAAGCCGTCAGAGCGAAGCAGTCCCGTACGGCGCCTGTTTACTGCGGTGCCATGCGTGCGGCGTGAGGATAATCTCCTGTGATGTGATTTCGTCCTCGGCTTGAAGCTCCAGAGGGGACGGCATTAAGAAGAATTTAGGACAGGCTTTTTTTTTTTTTTTTTTTTTTTAAGTGAAATGCAGAGACCTGAACTCGTCTGCCTTTTTGTGCTTGCAGCCGGAAGTGAAAACTCGTCACCTCGTGTCCTGAGAATCAGCCAGCTGGATGCCTTCGAGCTGGACGATGCCCTGGAGCTGCTCGTCTGGTCCCGGTTCGCTCGATGCTTCCAGAATTTCAAACCAGGCCTGCTGACTCGGGTGGAGCCGGAGCTCAAAGCTCTGCTGCAGCTCCTCGTCTGGAGGTTCACCGTGTATTCCAGGAGTGCCACCGTGGGCCAGACGCTTCTCAACATCCGCTACCACAACACGCTCATCGCCGGACAGAAATACCGCTCTCTAAGCAGGAAGCAGAAACTCTGGTTTGCTTTGTTGACGGTGGGCGAGAAGTGGCTGAAAGAACGTTCTCACAGCTTCTTCCTCGGACACTCGGGCCTCCAGAAAGCACGTCATGCTCTAGCTTTGTTTAGCAGCGCGGCCAAAGTGGCTAGCCTGCTCAACTTTATGCTCTTTCTTCAAAGCGGGATGTTTCCCACCCTGACGGAGAGGATGCTCGGAGTGCGGCCGGTGTTTGTCCAGGACCGGGGTGCCCGCGAAATCAACTTTCGTTACATGAACCGGGAACTGCTGTGGCACGGCTTTGCTGAGTTCCTTATTTTCCTGCTTCCTCTGATCAACGTGTGGAAGCTGAAGTCCCGCGTGTCTGGGTTCTTCTCCGGTTCCGATCGCGCAGGTCGGGAATCGGAGTCGGGCGGACGCTCCGAGTGCGCAATATGCTCCGAGTGGCCGGTCATGCCCCACGCCATCGGGTGCAGCCACGTCTTCTGCTACTACTGCGTCAAAAGCCGTACGACCGCCGACGTGTTCTTCACGTGTCCCAGATGCGGTTTCGAGGTCGACGCCGTCCGGCCGGTCAAGTTTCAAATAGAACTCACGGAAATGCAGCAGACGTGATTACCAATTTTTTTTTTTATTATTTCTTTTTTTTTTTTTTTTTCTCTCTCAACAACAGCGTCGTCGTCAACGGTAACCGTAATGTGAACTCGTGTTCGAATCCCCAGAGACGGCGTCTGATGAAAGACCGCAGCTTGTGCCTTTTTGTTGGCATGAAATATGCAGGGAAAAGCCGAGGAGAGACGAACTCGATGATGCTTAGTTTCAAATTAAAACGATTTCTGTCGCTAATTTATTCCTGCTCATTAAAGTTTGATGGCGACTCGAGTATCAGAGGTCCACTTTTCCTCTCTCGCGTTCGCAGACGGTGCAAATGAATAAACATCAAAACAGCTCAGCGCCTGCACGTTAGCATCCCCAGTGAAGTGTGAAATTTGCACAAGATCAAGGAGAGGCCATGATGGGTTGGGATGGAATGGGATGCCGGGAGAGTGTGTGTGTGTGTGTGTCTGTGTGTGTGTGTCTGTGTGTGTGTGTGTGTGTGTGTGTGTGTGTGGGGGGTATTTTGGGGTGTACGGATTGACAGACACTCCTAGCATAATCTCCTTGGCCTTCTTAAGATTCCAGTAAACCGCCGCCGACCCGAGTAGGTCTGTGTGCTCCTTCTTCTTCTTCTTCTTCTTTTTCTTTACTTATTTATATATTTTTTTTAAACCCATATTATGCACTAATCCTAATAATAACAGCAAAGACGGTTATTTATTCTGGCGTTAACCTTCTCCAATGAGCCATGCCTCCAGCAAAATGCACCCAAGTGAGCTCAGGCCTGCTGGAAACTCCCACCTTGTTTTGATCGCATGGCCTTAATTGCTGATTTCGGAGGCAATCAATCACGACTCCAGGCGCGATGGAGCCCGTGGTCTGTTTTGTGCATCTTTTGAAATAATTCTCCTGAAGTTTCTTCAACAAAGAGAGCGCCGAAGTCTCGCTTTGAGCTTGTTATGCTAATGTGTTATTGCCAAACGCTACGCCGAGGCCCTTTGCTTTCGTTCGGGATTTAAAAAGACGTGCGCCAGGGCGAACGCCGTTATCCGTAACACGTGCGTCCGCGAAATAAAAAAACAAGTCCTTGTGGATGAGGGAAGAGGAGCCGTGTATCCTTACTGGAGGTTTAATGCGAACAGAAAGGTTGGACTGGAACTGCGTACATTACGTTAATGCGCGTTTATGCAGCTTCCATGTGAAAGGATTACTGTAATTCAACACTCATGAAGATGAATCACAAATGTCTTTGACATTTCGATTTCTTTTCAGCGCAGGATGTACACACGCCGCTTGACTTTTTTTTTCCCCCTCTTGTATACTTGTATAATACCTGATTACACAATGATAGCTCTTTTTAAGTTGGGTAAGTGTGTGTTGTGTGGGTGAGGATTCTGCAGGTGAGGCTGGAGAAGAAGTGAGTAAGTCATGGAGGCGTCGGAGATGAGGAGAAAACTCATGCAGGTTCTGCTGTATTTATTTAACTGTTACTTCACTTCCCAATCTGTAGGGTTTCATAGTAACGCTGTCGGACCACGTACTCGTCTGTGGCACACGTTTTATTAAAAAATTATGGGGGTCAGTGTGAATAGTGGATTGTGATTGGCTGGAAGGAGTTCGGCTGTGAATAGTGGATTGTGATTGGCTGGAGGAGTTCAGGTGTGAATAGTGGATTGTGATTGGCTGGAAGGAGTTCAGCTGTGAATAGTAGATTGTGATTGGCTGAAAGGAGTTCAGGTGTGAATAGTGGATCGTGATTGGCTGGAAGTTTAGGTAGTTTGCGTTTGTCAGTTGAATCTAAATGAATGCTCTGCTTATAAACACCTGTAACCATAGTAACCTCCAGTTCCGGTTCCATCCAGAGCGAAGCAGCGATTGTACACATTTCTTAATGGTGGAGTTTTGCGTGTGGTGAACCTTCTGTGGTGAATACGGGGAAATTTCAGAAATGGATTTGAGGCACAAGATGAATTTAAGGAGAAGAAAAACTCCTACAGCCGCATTGTTAGTAGAGACGCAACAAAGGAAATTAATTATTCTTTATCTGTGTGTGATTCGGAGCAGCAGATTTGTAGCTGTAACGAGACGTTTATAAAATGCATAATAAATAAATAAAGTGTTTCTTTTTATATATATAGCAGTCAATATCGCTCTGCTAACATCAATAACAGCTTGAACTCCTCAATGCTGAGATGTGACCATAGTAGAAGGTGATAATCCACGGCTGTGTTTGAGGCCTTTCACCGCTTAAATGCTCTCTGCTTCACCTCGGGGTTTAGCGACCTGTCGTTCAGTCGCTTGCTAGCGTGAACATGCGGTTAATGCTAACATTCTTTCCCCAGTTAAAGTTTTTTTTCCGTCTTTGAAATCAATTGCCTTCCGTTTGTCTTTGAAGCGTTTTCATGTGGATGATGAGACGAAGATGTCGGTTACTGGAGAGGAAAAAAAATTGAACCGCTCCCGAAGCAGAAAACTTTAGCAAATAAATATATAAATAAATGAAAGCGGTTCCCCATGAGATCACCACCCTGACAAATAAATGTGTTCATCCCTGCCTACGTTCTTCATCTGATTCCTTTTAGAGGCTAAAAGTAAAAGAAGATCTGCTTCGGTCCTAGCAGCGATGCCATTTAGCTTTTTGTAGCCGTGCTGAACTGATTTTTGACTTTACCTGCACTAAATATAGACGCCCTGCGAGGATCTCTGAAAGTTTGATGTCTTGCTCGTTTCTTCCCCATTTCCTCTGGTGTTTGAGATTCTACACATAGCACAAAACCCTGAAGGCGATACATCGCCTTGGCAAAACCTTCCACCTCCAAAATGCCAAAAACTATTTACACAAGACTGGAAAAAAAATATCCACAGAAACAAAAAATACAAAATTATGTGGGAATAAAAACAATGTCTCGGGCAGTTTCGGGCTGCATGAGTTACCAACGTGACGATTATTTTCGAGAACATCAAGAGATGTTTCATGTCCCCACAGTTCTGATTTTTGTTTAAGAACGCCCTCATCCAATTGATATTGTGCAACATCAGTAAAAACGAGTTCTTATTTGCGTTATAGCAGCTATAAACGCTCCTTCCCTCACCAGCGTCTTAGAAAATTAGAAAGAAGCCTGACGCTCAGTGGTTAAGACAGTGGACGTTTAATTAAATGTCAATGAGTTTAAATCCTAGCATCACAAACGCTGCCACTGTTGGGCCCTTGAGCAAGGCTCCTATCTCTCAATTGCTCAGTTGTATAGGGACCCGTTTCTCTTCGTTCCACACAGTGGGAAGTCGTAGCTCAGTGGTTAATATGCTGGATTTCTGATTAGAAGGTGGTGAGTTCAAATCCACGCATCACCAAACGTGGACACTGTTGGGCCCTTGAGTAAGGCCCCTGACCCTTTTTTCCATATATACAGTTGTGTAATGGCCACTTAACTCTGTGACATGAAGTGGTAGCTCTATGGTTATGATGATAAATTTATGGTTAGAAGGTTGTGAGTTCAAATCTCAGCTTCATCAAAACCTGCCGCTGTTGGGCCCCTGAGCAAGGCCCCTATCTCTCAACTGTTCAGTTGTGTATGAACAGTTGTATAGGGACCACTTTCTCTCTGTTCTGTATGGTGGGAAGTGGTAGCTCAGTGGTCAATATGTTGGATTTAAAATTCAAAAGCTGTCACAGTCAGGCCCCTGAGCAAGGCCCCTATCTCTCCGCTGCTTCGTTGTATAAACGAGATAAACATTCACTTAAAAAATAATCACCATCATTCTAGTAACCGGAACTCTGTTCTGTCACACCAGCGTGTCGAATCCCCCATAATTCCTGCTCGTGGTTTTTCCTCTTCGCTAAACCGAGAGTGTAGAAATGCTGTTCGCTCAGGTACGACATGTTCTTCCTGCTCGGAGACTGGTGAGGAGCACACACACACACACACACACACGCTCTCTCAATGTTGCATTTATATGAGAAGGTGTCTATATTAACGTGTGTTTTCTGTACAGAGAAGTTTGTTGAACGTTTTAGTTTCTTGTTTTTTTGAGTCTCCAGTGTCAGAAGTAAAGCTGTAAACTTCAAGACATCCTCACTGAGCTACCACTTCCCTACGGCTTCCAAAACAACATCTTGCGTACATTATTATAGCAGCTATAAATGCTCCTTCCTTCACCAGAATCCGGAAACTCGTCTGTCCTGAAGACCGGAAAACGAACAAACGTACCGATTACGTGTGAAACGTCTTAATATGAGCGTCTTCTGAAATAAATGCAGCATCAGCTGTGTGTGTGTGTGTGTGTGTGTGTGTGTGTGTGTGTGTGTGTGTGTGTGTGTGTTGTGTTTTCTTTCTCAGTCTCCGAGCAGGAAGAACATGTCATACCTGAGTGAAACGGCGTCTCCCGCACGCGGGAATTACGGGGGATTTACGACTCGGTCTGCAGTGTAATGAGCCCGAGGTGAGGCGGGTCCCAGCCAGCGCCTGAGCTGCCCCTCTCATTGATGTGTAATGCACACAAAATTGCGAATAATCTTCAGACATCCTTCCAGATGTCCTCTTGAATTTCCTGCGACTTAAGACGATTCCGAGCGCTTTGAAAGTTCTGATAACTTTTTTTTTTTCCGCATTCGATTGAAGCCTGACTCGAGGAGGAATGTGCCGTTTTTTTGTTTTTTTTTTTCCTCAGTCATGCCATCTCGCAAGAAACCGCAAACCTCTGAACTTCAGCGCCGCAGTATGATTGCGTTCTAATTACGCGGAATAACGGCGTGTTCGGGTTCTAACATCGGTGCCGGTCGATTTGAGCCTCCTCTGAATCGGCGTAAACGATATCAGCCCGAGGGAACGGTGGATCCGTGCTAAAAGATATGTATGATTGGGAGTCGAGGTGTGCGTACACGGAGCGCGGAATTAGCGCAACCGCGAAACAGGTTGATGATGATACGTCGTGGCGGATCGCCGGCTCGTTGCGAGCCTGTAAAAGATGGAGAAGAAAGAATGGAGCCCCAAACCCGCAGTTCACTGAAACATAATGACAACATCTTCGGCTTTCCGAGAATATCATACCCCCCCCATCTACCGTTTCCATGGAAACCATAGTAAGAAAAAGGGTGCCTGTTTGTGAACTCCCTGCTGGAAAATCGGTGAAGTAGACGCGTCTGCAGCGAGATTAACCCGAGACGTCAGGGAGGAGGAAAATAAATAAATAAATAAATAGAATCTGTCCCGTTTGCAAATTTTTCACCCTGCACGAGGACAGAAAACTGATTTATATATAAAAAAAAAACTCTGCTGCACAGAAATGAGCTGATGTTATTTATTTATTTGCATGTGTGTGTGAGGAAATGATGAACCTGAACCAGTTGCTCTCCTGCACATGAAATGTTTCATACATCACGTGTTTCACCATCATTTACACGGGAACGAAAAAAACGTAGTCAGCACAAAATACTCCCCTCGGACCATGAAGCCTGAGGAGATGTGAAGGTGATGTGGAGACATGCAGGAGATGTATAGATGAGGTATAACGTGCAAGAGATGAGGAAACGATGTGTAGATATGCAGGAGATGATGTGGAGCTGCGGAGAAGACGTGTAGGCCGGAGGTCGTGTGTAGGACATTTTGTAGGGGATGTGGAGCTCTGCGGGAGACGTGGATGAGGAGATGATGTGGAGGAGTTGTGGAGACGGTGTGGAGAAGATGATAGGGAGGAGATGTGGATGTGTGTAGGTTGAGATGTAGAGATGTGTAGGAGTTGTGGTGGAGAAAATGATGGGGAGAAGATGTGGAGTTGTGTAGGTTGAGATCTAAAAATGTAGAAGAAGATGCACAGGTGCCATCATTATTGCAACAACAAGATTTATTATCATTTATATTGATCATTTTTTCCTTATTTTTTATTATTAATCAGTGTCTTTATGTTGATAATAATCAATATTATCATTAAGATCACTATAATAATAATAATCACTAACATAATAATAAATATAAAAATCATCTTTTTTTATTTTATAATCAATAATAAATAAATATAATAAATAATAATAAATATAGTATCAATAACTATCAATATTCATATATTAGATTATGGTCTTCTTATTGTTTGATTCAGTATGTATTAATATTATTACTACTGATAAACAAATCTATACAGTATGACCTCAGGTTATTTATGAGTATGAAAGCTGTGTAAGAGAAGCGCTCACGTGCACATCGCTCACGTGCACATCACACACGTGCACGTTACACACCGAACCCGAAGCCCAGCAGCGCTGATTAACAAGCCTTCATGAAAGCTGCACCTGTAAATCCTCTGATCCTCAGTGTACAGGTTTGTGCTTTAGCGTGTGGCGACACTGCGCTCGTCAGTGCCCTTCATATTCACCGGCTGATTGCTTTCTCCGCTCCGAGCTCGAAGGCCTCTCCTCCACAACGCCACCATTTCCTGTTCCTGCACCCTTAACACGTTTATTATTAAAAATCTTACACATACACACATTATATATATATATATATATATATATATATATATATATATATATATATATATATATATATAAACACGCATTCTAAAAATATTACACATGCTAATTCTTCAAATCGTTATTTATCAAATGATTTGAAGCCACTTCTATGAGCAGAACAAATGTTTATATTAAATATTATATAAAATTATATATAAAAATTATTTTCACCGTCTTTAAATCTGAGTTCCCTCAGGAACGTATTAATTGGTGGACCGCAAGTTTGTTTAGTCTCCGTCTCGCACTTTCACCGCATTTTTTTATTTTTATTATTAAACTTGAAACATACATAATGCCAGGGGTATAAAAATAAATAAATAAATAAAACTAGGCACTTATATACACCTCTGTATTACCCAAATAGGGTTCAACCAATATAAACGATTTAATTGAATTTTCCCATTTAGTTACTTTTATTTAATCAATTTATTTTGTGCCAATTTATTTTATTACTCAATCAATATAAACAAAGTTTCTTGCATTAATTTAATTTATTGTATTTTGATTAAATAAAATGTTAAAATATTATTTTATATAATATTTAACCAAGCAGGCATTTTATTTAAAATAAATAAATTATTAAAATATATATATATATATATATATATATATATATATATATATATATATATATATATATATATATATATATATATATATATATATATTTGGGCTGTCAATCAATTCAAGTAGTTAATCGCACGATTGTTATGAGTTACAACATGATCGCAAATTGATCAAACATTTCTATCTGTTCTAATTGTGCCTTAAATAAATACTTTTTAAGTTTTTAATTTTCTAATCAACATGTGCACAAATATAGATTTTTTATGCAAATTTATGTTTGTTATTAGAAAAAACCAAAATCAACAGTGAGCATGAAGAAAAAATGTTCCTGTAAATGTTTTAAAGTAATTCTGCCGTTTTAAATTACGGAAATCATCAGGACACCGAACGGAACTTTTGCTATGTTTCCACACGGACGCTTTTAATTGCCGGATTTTAGTGCTGATTTGAGACTTGGCGCCGCAGTAAAACAAATGTTTGCTGATTAAAAAGAATTTTTCGGTGGAGCAAATTTTTTTATATGAGTAAAGAAACGACCTCACGAATAAATGTGTGTTGCGTTGAAGGTTTAAATTTCGCTTCCTTTATATTTATTTATATATTTAATAAAAATGATCAAACAGAATTTTGCGCTGCATTAACCACGTGTTAATAAAATTAGTGCCATTAACACGGTAATTTTGACAGCCCTAATGTATTTATTTATAATACATACACACACACACACACATGTACATACTGGAATTAAAGCAAGAGAATATTTTATACTTTTTTTTTTTTTTACCCAAATTTTTGTATGTCCCTCATGTTGTGGTTTGTGTTGCATCCCTGCATGCATTTCTGCATTCATCTCAAAAGGAGCGAGCGGCGTGACCCAGAGCTTAAAGCGTCGGGGGGCTGCAGTTCCCTCAGGGGCGCTCATCTTTTACTGTGCCATGACAGAAAATGGAGGTTGCGAGCGCAGAGTGCTGCATTAAAAACCCTTTACCCATCGGTGATTTATAGTCGGCCGTCCTGCCGAGCCTACCGCACCGCTGCACCATCTTTCCTGCGACGAAGCGTTTGTGAAGTGCAGGAACACTACGCGCTCTGGGTGCTTCATCAAAAAAAAAAAAAACCCAGGCCACAAGATGGCCGCACATCTGGCGATTTAGCACTTCAGCGCTTACCTCCTTACCGCTTCAGGTGCAACACTCTTCACAAACAAGAGGCTGAGGATGACGTAGTGCCACCATCGCAGGATTTCCTGCTTC
>NC_060904.1:1739588-1749588 GCF_014805685.1 Silurus meridionalis
GCGGCTCTGTTTAGAGACCTAGAAACAATTAACACTGCATTGTCTGGAGTCTTGTTTTTCCGAATGCGCTCGAGTGTCGCTAAAAAACACAAGATTTAGGCAGTGTGTAAGGCCGCGTGACGTGAAGGAGATAAGAAACAAAACCTGGGTTTTTAAATAATCAATAATGAAATGTCATTTATTCGTTCATCTTCAGGGTCCCAATAAAATGCAGGAAACCGGTTTCGAGCTCCCATATAGTGCGCTGTGTCAAAATCCAGCCGTTTTGTAGTGGTGTCGCAATTCAAGAAACTGATTTCGAGTTTACGTCTGAGTTGAACTGAGAATTTCCCATACCGCAAGGTGAAACAGTTAAAAAACAAATTCTCCTCAGGTAACAATATATCTTACTCCACTATCTGTAAGCATGAAATTGATTATAGTTATAAGCTAAAATTGATTCACTGATTGCTATTGATAGGTGCTAAAAATATTAACAAAACAGGACAATATCAAATAAATACATAAAGGTAATAAGAGTTCAAATAAGTCGCAAAATTAAGAAACAGCACTTCAAGGTTATTTTTCTTGTGCATTAGAGGTAGATGATTGTTTTAAAAGATCTAGATCAAACACACAAAAAAAACACGTCTCAGCTCTCTGTATGGTATCGTTTTGTTTTGAAACCCACCCCATTTTAGCAGTTATTATTAACTTACTTTTAGGAATAAATGCATAGAAAAGACACCCTAAGTTTTACCCATGGGGTGCACAAACTTTTGGCTTTGGCATAATATTTGTGACAGATAATGTTGAATACATTGATATAAAAAATTGCTTTGTAGATTTTGTCATTTTTGTTTACTTCCTGTTTTTTTTTGTTTGAGTTTTTTAGAAATCCATTTCTGGAAAAGACTGAAATGATGTTACATTAATGGGGATGGTGGAGGTGGTGGAGGTGGTGGAGGGGGTTGTTGGGGTTGTTGGGGTTGTTGTTTTCACCTTAAAAACAATAAAATCCGATTTAATAATAAAAAATAAAAAACCTCTTTGCATCGAACGCACATAGCGAGGCGTCTTCACCAAAGCCGAGGATTTCATCCCCGTCGCTAAATTGCTTCCTATATATTAAATGCAATATCGGGTAAATTCGCGTACGTGCACAATAATGCACGGATTTCTCACGTTTATATATTCTGAAAAGAAAGAACGAAGTTCGTGTCTGGAAAAATAAACTCTCCTGTCCTCCGCAAAAGTAAATCGGATGTTAGCTGGCTAACCTGAGCTGCATGCGGATGATGCATTACCAAAATAAATACAAAGAAAAAAACCGATCCGCACGTGGGGACGCCAAGCGGAGAGATGCGATTTCGAATCTACGAAACAAAGTGCTGCCTAAATGTAGCTGACGCTGCAGGCGTTCGGAGGCTGCGCTGTTTGTTTGTATTGCGATGCATGGCCTCGGTGTAAAAAAAAAATTAATAAATAAATAAATAAATAAGAGGTGAGAGGCATTTCTGTGTGAGCCATGGAAGGATAGAAGCGTATCTATCTGTCTTGAGCAACAGCATCTTCTCAGCTCTCTCATCCTGAATCATTTGGGATGCGGAAAACACAAACCGAGCAATCTGCCTGGAAAAGTCCCAGTAGGAAGAAAAACAGCTTCCTTTGTTCCCTCGGCGTGTTTCCTCCATGTCGCTTGGGTGGAATTTTCTTCCCTCCCTCCCTCCTTATCTGCAGCTTTCATTTCACACACACACACACACTCTCGCAGCTTTGTTGACAGTGTGGTCTGTGGTGAATATTGGCAATATTATGCGCAAGTCTCATTCAAAACACAATCATTTTTCAGGTATCGTACGTAAATCTTGATCTGCTCTCCTTTACTCCTCACTCGTCCTCTCGTACATGCCAAGAATCATTTCTCCCTGAAGCGTGTTTATTATTATTTTTATTATTATTTTGTTTTTTTCTGAAACCTGTCAGACGAATGCAATTATAACAGGTCGATACGTTTCCAGAGCAGGAGATGATTACGATTATCGTTACTCTACAAAAGTTTGTGGACAGCCGAGAATCAGATTGGGACGTGCTTTCTGAACGTCTCGTTCCACCTTCAGCCTCCTCCACTCTTCCGGGAAGATGCTCCACCAGATTTTAGAGGGTTCCAGTGAAGATTCATTCAGCTATAAGGGTGTTAGTGAAGTCAGACACTGATGTAGGTGAGGTGAGGAGGTTCCTGGGGTGCAGTCAGCGCTCACATTCATCCCTATTTATGGTGTTTAACAGGGTTGGAGCTCTATAGCAGGAGATCTTCCACTCCGACCCAAGCAGATCTTCATGGAGCTGACTTTTTGTCTGATACGACTGTGTGCTTTTGACTTTGAGAAAAAAAAGCACACACTGCTGGAAAAGTCAGGTGTCCCAGTGTTTTCTGTTTAAATTACACATTGATATAATATACAATATATTGCCAAAAATATTGGGTCACGGTTTTTAAGTACGGTATGTGATTTTTGAGCATCACATTCCACGTTTTGTCCCAATTTTCTCTTATATTTCCCTCCACTCTTCTGGGAAGATGTTTCACTAGATTTTGGAGTGTGTTTATGGATATTTGTGTTCATCAGCCACAAGTGTGTTATGAAAGTCAGGTACTAATGTAGCTAAGGAGACCTGGGGTGCAGTCAGCGTTCACATTCATCACAAAGGTGTTCAGTAGTGATGAGATCAGAGCTCTATAGCAGCAAGATCTTCCTCTCCAAAGCATGTAAACCAGATCTTCAAGGAGCTCATGCCATGTGGAACAGGTTCGAGTTTCTAAGTTCAAGTGAATGCAACGTTTAATTAGAGCGCATCTAAAGACGATCGAGTGCCTTCAGCTTTGTGGTAACAGTTTGGAAAAGAACCACATAGAGCAAGAAAGGTTCCCAATACTTTTTGCAATATAGTGTATAATGATATATAGTGCAAATATGTTAACAAATAGACAAACAGATAAATAAATAAATAAATAAATAAATAAATAAATAAATAAATAAATAAATAAATAAATAAATAAATAAAGCGTTCTAAATAGACACAGTCATAAATTATGAGTAGTTATTTTGCGCTCAGGTGCATTGTGCTAAATGAAACACAGGTGTTGGGAGCGACGCAGGTTTATGAATCCGGGACTGTAATCGAAAATAGCTCTCAGGACAAAGTGGTTTGGAAACACGAAGGAAGAAGATTAAAAAGTTGCAGAAATCAGGTGCAAGTTGTAAAATGCAATTTCACAGCTGGGAGGAAACTATTAAGAGGCTGCAGAATGTTTTATTATTATTATTATTATTATTATTATTATTATTATTATTATTATTATTATTATTATTATCATCATCATTATTATTATTATGATTATGATTATGATTATTATTATTATCATGATTATTATTATTATTATTATTATTATTATTATTTATAAATATTATTATTATTATTATTATGATTATTATTACGATTATTATTATTATTATTATTATTATTATTATTATTATTTATAAATATTATTATTATTATTATGATTATTATTACGATTATTATTATTATTATTATTATTATTATTATTATTATTTATAAATATTATTATTATTATTATTATTATGATGATGATTATTATTACGATTATTATTATTATTATTATCATCATTATTATTATTATTATTAATAAATATTATTATTATCATCATCATCATTATTATTATTATTATTATTATTATTATTATTTTATTATTATTATTATCATTATCATTATTATTATTATTATTATTATTAATAAATATTATTATTATCATCATCATTATTATTATTATTATTATTATTATTATTATTATTATTATTATTATTATTATGGTGGCACTACTGGGCGAGATGAGAGCGTGAAGATGGTAAAGGATGCATTAGTCAGTGATTGCGCCTTCATTTGCTCCTTTTCACTTTTCCACTCGCCCTGTTTCTGATTGTTGTAGAAAAGCAGTGTGAGTGCTGACTGACAGCATGTGGCATCTCACAGAGTCACGATAGGCCAGAGATGAAATGTGCATGTGGGTTGTTGTTTTTTTTTGTGGTTATTTTATTATTTCTCTCTGCCATACCCTAGAGCTGATGGATTTTCTCGGGATAATACAATGTTTGGCCCAGTGAATGAGGGATTAAGCAGGAATGATACATTCCCATGTGCGGAATTTAATTACAGCGGGATCTGTGTAAATGAAAGGCCCAGGTTCTGGGAGCTAAATGCAAGAATTAGTATTCGACACATGGGAATTCAACGGGAAAAAAAAAGAAAGAAAAAGAAATATCCAACGCAATAACTTTTCATTTTGTTCACTACTCCCGGATCTGGCTAAAATAAAAATGTATACAAATGAAGAATCAACATCGTTAGGATGGAGGACGATGACTCAGAGCTGGAGGTCTGTATGAGGGGGAACGAGTGCCGTCATAAGGCTGTAATAATGAACGTTCAATATGCACAAGCTAATTATCTGTTTCTCAGCGCGAACTGCTTTATTGATGGATTCGTTTGAAGAAGAACACACTACGCATGATTAACATCGGACGTCGAACCGGCGTGTGTCTACGCTCACCACATGACCGGATCCACATTTTTTTCCATAAGATACCTTTTCTTTTAAAAAACTGGATAAATTACATTTTCCAGCAGAAATACAATAAACCTGAGCCTAAGATTCGTGCGATTTTGAACATCTCATTCCACATTTAGTTCCCATTTTGCTCCTATAATAAGCTCCAATTCTCTGGACAGATGTTTCGTTAGATTTTGTGGAGATTTGCTTTTGAGATTCATTCAGCTACAAGGGTACAAAGTACAGAGTCAGTACAAAGTCAGGTACTGATGTAGGTGAGGTGAGGAGGCCTGTAGCAGCTCTACAGCAGGAGATCTTCTAATCCAACCCAGAATATCTTCATGGAGCTGGTTTGGAGCTTTCTCATGCTGGAACAGGTTTTTTTGTCTTTTAGTTCAATGGAAAGTAAAATTTAATGCTCACTGCATCCAAAGACGTCCTGTACAATTGTGTGCCTCCACATTTTGGGGAAGAACCACATCTGGCTGGAAAAGTCATGTGGAATGGGAAGTTCAAAAAGCTCATACCAGTCTTATCTTTCGAGTCCACACACTTCAGCCGATAATGTATAATAATTAATTTTGTTTATATATTATAAATATAGATGTAATTCTAGAAATAGTCCATGGAAATAATATTATTAATAATGAATGGATTATTGTGAGATATTTAAAAAGCATTTATATATTTTTTTTATTATTTATTTCAAAAATAGTTTTTCAGAGATTGTTGCCTCATTTGCCTGAACTATAAAAATATCAGTAAAATACAAACGAAAGAATAATTCTCTTCACCTTCCATCTGCCCTGAAACTCAACCTCATCATCTGCAGCTCTCTGATAAAACCATCTCCTCACTGAGGTTCTGAGTGCGTGTCTAATCACAGATGTCCAAACAGTTCTCCTCGCTCAGACACACAGCCGAGGCCTCTTTAGTGCTGCGCTGGGAATGAACTTTCAGCTGCTCTTTTTCTCACAACAGAACAATCATACGACTTCTGCACAGGATGCATACGGACAGAGCAGGATGAGACGCCGGGTATAAAATGTCAGCAAACAAGTGCGGAAGGACAGGAAGGACGTTTTCACATCATCGGGAAAAGAGAGAGAGAGAGAGAGAGAGAGAGAGAGAGAGAGAGAGAGACAGAACCCGAATGCCTCTTGCTATTGTTCTCACAAAAGGTCAAATCCGATCTAGTCACAGAATACTGAGGAATTTTGCACCGAACAGGGGAAATGTAGCCTGACCTGTGGGAAAAATAACAGAGGTGTAACAACATTAAATTGTCCTGAAATCAGGAAAAGAGCAGCGCGGTGAGAAAAGGAGGCAGGAGAATGATTTAACGCACGTGTGGAATGTATTTTTCCATCTTGGGAATAGATACGACTCCATGTTTTTGTTTTTTTCATTTTTTGTTTTGTTTATATATTAATGACTATTTTCCTGCTGAAGTTCCAAAATGTAATCATTGAAACCTCATAAAACACGAGTAAGGAATAAAAACACTGTTACAGCAGCGCTGTTACATAAAACTAAACAACTGAGTGGTGTAATGAAAGAGAAAAGTGTCCTTTCTTTCTCTGTTTTTATCTGCTCATAGCTGCCTTTATGCTGGTGAAACAGTTCAGTCCCTGTTCTCACTTACGTTATAGCAGCTGTAAACGTATATATTTTTCCCCCTTGTTTGCAATAGAACAAAATATCCACAGCTACAGAGAAGCTCTCGCCCTCTCGTCTCGCTTTCTGAAGACTTTCATTCCCACTGTTCCAAAAACATCACTCCGGAGACTCCTTACATAAGTGTTATAAATAATAATAATCTGCTTAGAGAAAACTTCAGCATGTCAACGATTACAAGTGCATAGTGAAGATTTGAATGAGCTGTTACTATAGAAACCATAATGCACCAGGACGAGCATTATATACTTTTTATGTATGTGTATATATATATATATATATAATTAAATAACTGCCTAGTATCAAACTTCGCTATTGTCAGGGCTGCTGCTGTAGAAAAATTAATCCACACCTTCTGACCAATCATAATCTAGATTTTATATATATATATATATATATATATATATATATATATATATATATATATATATATATATAGTACAGACCAAAGTTTGGACACACCTTCTCATTCAAAGAGTTTTCTTTATTTTCATGACTATGAAAATTGTAGATTCACACTGAAGGCATCAAAACTATGAATTAACACGTGGAATTATATATGGAATTATATACATAACAAAAAAGTGAACTGAAAATATGTCATATTGTAGGTTCTTCAAAGTAGCCACCTTTTGCTTAGATTACTGCTTTGCACACTCTTGGCATTCTCTTGATGCCTACTTTGAAGAACCTACAATATGACATATTTTCAGTTCACTTTTTTGTTATGTATATAATTCCACACGTGTTAATTCATATTTTTGATGCCTTCAGTGTGAATCTACAATTTTCATAGTCATGAAAATAAAGAAAACTCTTTGAATGAGAAGGTGTGTCCAAACTTTTGGTCTGTACTGTATATATATAAAAATCACTGGAGGCAGAGTTCAATAATATTCCAGTTCACTTCATATCTGTATCCGACGCACTTCAGGATAATCCGCAGCATGTGGATGATCGCGATAAATCCAGATTACAATTTAATAACCGCTAAAAGAGGATCGAATGTGAAATTAAAAACGGGTGAAATGATGAAAGCGAAATCTTTGGAAAATTAAAAAAAAATATATACGTATATAAAAAACATTTTGTGCATCATGTCACGGGTTGACGAGTTCTTTTTAGTGACAGTGAAAAACCAGCATTAGCAAACATCTCCGCCTTGTACGTCCCCCGTTCTCACGTTCGGTGTCTGTAAAAAAAAAAAAACGTTTGGAAACACAGAGTCTTCAATGTTTTTTTGTTTAGAAACATTTACGTTCCCTTTTGTTTCTATGCAAAAAAAAAAACTGTGTAAAAGTCCAAAACACTCAAATTGATCAGTGAATGTCTGGAAGAAAGTTCTGCGCTGAGGGAGGATTTTCTTTGCGGAAATAAAGTGGAACATCTGGACATTTATAGATTTGTTTGGTCGAAGGAAATCCTCATGGCGTTGCACTGCCCAGTTTGTTGCATAGAAACAAAAGCAACGTGCACGTGACTCTCAAACACCATAAAACACCGTGTGTTTCTGTACTACTGTAAAAAGCGAATAATCCGATAATAATCCTAAACTCTGCGGATCAGACGTACACGTCACGCCGTGTTCATACGGATTGTGTCGTATCACAAAGAGAGACATTTATTTGTACACTTTTTTTTTAAAGGACACCCGGAAATGGTTTGCAGATACAGTTTTTAATGTATCACAACAATGAGCAACAAACATACTTGATGAACTATTTCCAGAAGAAGTTGTTCAAATACCATCTACAATAAACGTCATTTCAACTATGACAACAGGTCTGTGACGAAATAAAAAAAGTTCCAAAACCATGTTATTTTACCGTAATACGGTACAGCTGAGACCTCGAACATTACAGTAACAAAAACTAATGAGACTACTCTCTATATATAAAACATCAATAACATTTTTGGTTTAGTTTATTTAAAGTTTTAGCCATAGGGGCTTCTTTTTTATTAAAACCTCAGGGTGCATTTCCTGTTACCCAGGCGTAGAGTACATATTGTGAAGAATATGATTGCGCCGTGTGATGATCCCTTTGATATCCAGAAGAAACAATCCTAATTTTCAACCTTTAGAAGGTGTCCTCTTTTTGCTTCACGCTATCGATCTGTAAAAAGTTTTTTTTTTTTTCTTTTTTTTTCTTTTTGGCTGCTGTGCAGTTGCAACATTTATGTACAGTTATATTGTTGGACCGTCCTTAAGTTTTTTGTTTGTTTATTTGCTTTACCAGTCCTTATTTGTGGGAAGCATTATTTCTAGTCCAGGCTAAACACCTTTAGCATGTGGTGCTAGCCGACAGCTCAGTCTTTGTAATGCTGCTCCACATCCAGGGAAAGGCTAAAGCACATTTGTAAAGCCTTTGGAATCAGGACAGTCGCTTAGGATTTGGACAGAGGCAGGATTGCACCTTAGGAGGCCAAGATGTCTCTTTATGAAACACAATCAAAAAGTGTCTTCAGGATTAAAAGAAAATGTTCAAATACAAAAAAAAAAAAAAAAAAAAATCTAAATAAGAACATTAAAAAGTTCATGTAAGAGAATTGAAAACCGTGACCTTTGTGTTTGTGTGTGTGTGTGTGTGTTTTGACTTAAAAAATAAAACCAAAAAAAACACCTGTACAATAATAAACAGGGAAAAAAAAAGACAAAATGTTACGTGATTTCATCGTTTGAAACAATTTTAAGCATGATTTGATTTAACCTGTCAAACAGTTGCATTACATGCTACTTGTTCATCTCAGAATAGGAATACCAAAAAAAGCAATACATTTTTGCATTTCTTCATATTAATCTTTTTTTTTTTCTTTTTTTTTTCTTTTTTTTTTTTTTTAAACCATGCACAGCCAACTACGAATATGTACAACAGCTTAGCTTTCTTTGTTCACAAGCCTTTTTACTTTCATACAAACAGCCTTCTGTTACTTTGGAATGAATCACATTATCCTACATACGTATAAAAAAAAAAAAAACAGAACAAGAAAGAAAGCGATTGGTAAAAAAAAAAAAGAATTGAACACCCTTTCACATTCTTTAAATTCCACAAAAAAGGAAAAGAAAAAATCCAACAAAGCAAAGCAGTTTATGATTTCTGCGTGGTAAGAAGCCGTGTGTGGTGAGAAGAGGATTTATGGCAAGCAAAATAATGTTAGCAGCAAAAACGGTGTTATAAGATAATACTTCGTAATGCATACGTGATGTGACAGGAAATAAAAAAAGATAAAAAAAGATGCTCAGTATGACAGAACAACAGAAGTGCCCAGCGTAGGATGGAAGTAACGTACGTAACCTATGCGCCAATCGGCAGTGTATAGGGCTAACACTGTATTCAGTCCTACAAGAAAAAAAGGTTTCATTATACAAAACAGACGCTTCGTCCCAAACCCCTTTTTGTTGTTTTCTTTTGTTGTGTTTTTTTTTTTTAAGCAGCTTTCTTGCTTACAAGAAGCAAAATGTTCATACCTATTTTTTGTTTAGTTTTTGTATTTTTTTTTGTGTTTCTTTTTTTTTCCGTCCAACTTGCACTTTAACAGTTTCAAGTATACAGTACTACTTTCATGGATGCACCAATTTGATAAATAGGTCTCGGGATTGTTAGGCATCACAACTTCTAACAAATGTGGACCAAATCTGTTGCTGCACTACACACAAATAATAATAATAATAATTTATTTATAAAAAAAAAATAAAAAAAGAACGAACAAACGAA